>NC_049912.1:11497011-11797011 GCF_001411555.2 Juglans regia | reverse complement strand
ACTTAGTGTCATTAGCGGTCAAGCTTAAGGAATGGGTGGTTTAGTAAGCAAGCCATTAGTGCTACACTTAAGGCCCTTAAACCTTTAGAATGTAATGGGCTAAGATTTAAAAAGCCTTGAACCAAGCCTTAAAAGAGTTTTGTGGGATAGTCTTAGAAAGATTTGGCCTAAGTGTGAGGAAGGCATAAGGTCATTTGGGCCTAACTTGGTGTTAGCTTTGACCTATGGCCCATTTATTATAAGGCAAGCCTTTCAAACCCCATCAACTCACACCCAAAGCCCATAAGCCATGCAACTCCCACTCATGGCTTTTTAAGCCCAACAAGGCCCAAGGTCTTGTCTTGTATTTTCACATTTCTATTTGAAGCTCACATACACCATACCATTGGTTTCCTCAAGCCCATATTGTACCCCACGCCCTAAGGATTTCCTTGAACTCAAATTAAGTTTTGAACTTGGGCTGAGAGCATTAATCAACTTTTACATTATTAGTGATCTCTAAAACTATGTTTTAAGCTTAATTTTCTTTTTAATCATTTCTCACCTTTTTTATTTGGACTTTATTATTTTTATTATTGCTTTTCATCATTCTTAGACTAAATTAGAAGGTTATTCTTGATCCAATACATTTCATTAGAGGCAAAGACATGTTAATGCCCAAAGCATCACAATCAGCTCCTTGATACATCACTTTATGCATTATACCAATTTCAGCCCATAGTCCACGCCAATTTCATTCTTTTCTCAATGGCACTTTTATCTTTTAACATTTCACATTAGCCCCCTAGTTCAGCTGGAGTGTTGGTCGTTTTGGCTCCAAAGAACTTAACCAAAGAAGCCAGCTGATTCCATTAGAAACCTAGTTGAAGCCAAACCGAATGGCTTATGTTTGGTTGCACTTCTACACATGGCTGAGTGATTATGCCTAAATTAGTACGCGGTGTTATAATATAGTTCAGGTGTAACTCTCCCAATTCCCGTTTGGGATGGAACAGAGACTTAGAGCGTCGAAACATGTAACACAAAGTTACATACCCCCGTTCATGATAGTTAATATGCAATGCCTCCTAGTATGCAACTAGTAGTATACAATAATCGCAGCGAAAATAAAAGGTTAAGGTGAAAAATATGTCAAAATAATTAAACATCTCAACTTCATTAGATAATTATCATGTTCAAAATACTAAAGTAGCATAGACTTATATACAAAGTCATATCATTCTCTTCATGTGATCTAAAGTGTAACAACCCACTAGAAATTCATTGGTAGAATTTCTATTGACTTTAGGAACCTCGTCAAAACCCCATAAGTTTTTACGAATCGACCAATCACACAGGTTTTAGTCTGTTAACATAGTCAGTGTTATCACTCATTATGGTGCTAGAAATACGAGTTTAATTATTTGAAGTAGTTAGAAGTGTCAAAATGTGTTTTGGTCTACGTCATTAGACTCAGTTGATTATTTAGGATTTTATGGCGCCATAGCTCATTTTCATAATTTCGAATGAAACGCCTGTTCGAAATTCTGAAATTATTTTTAGGAGCACTTTGGGGTTGAATTTCGAAAAATGATTTTCACTATAGGTTAATATGAATATTTAGGATTTTTCAGTACTAAGTTTATTTTTCATTTCTTCGGAGTGAATAGTAACCTCGATAACGCACCCAGTACAGTGTTTTCAAAATCACAGTGTGGAATGTCCAAATCAGGTCAGAAAAGTTTTATTTGGACACTCGGCAAGATCTTAGCCACACTTAGTGAATAGTATTAGACACTTGGCACCATGAGGAAACATTAGATGAATTTGTGAAGGAAGTCAAGGTGTGAGCTCATGCCATCTAAGCAAAGTTTTGTTTCATTTGATCAACCAAATTGTGCCAGACCAAAGAAGGTTTCAATCCTAGCGAAACCTTGAATGGTTGGAATCCATTTGAAACCCCAAAAGCTTGGTTGAAACCAAAACCCTAAAGTTGGCCTCTAAACCATTTTTAATCAAATTTCTAGCATTGTGTTTAATCACTTGATTAAATCACTTCCACAAGCTATTAATTAATCAAATCATTGTTATGACATCATTATCTAACCTTTTAAACCATGGAAATTTGATTGGGCCAAGAAAAATTGGTTTTGGGCTTGATAGCATCTCAAACTCTAACCAAACCACCTTTAAACCCAAAATTGAAGCCCACTTGGTTGGGGCCCACCAAGGCCAATGAAATTGGCCACCTTGGAAAATTTTCTTGAAGAAGTTTCCTCCCCCACATGGCAGACCATCCACTACCATTGGATGCACCCAATAGTGCATTGACGTGAAGAAGAAATCCACTCCATCAACCTACATCTCTCACAACTGCTGTAGGCAGTCCTTGCTCGTCTCTATTCTCCACTTTATGTCACATAGCCACCTCCAATCAAGGGTTATTCAAGCCCATAAATTCCCCCTCCAGGAGTCTAAAGTCGTGCAAGACACACTTCTCTCCATTTTATCACTTCTTTCCCCTGTTCTTAGAGAGAAACCCAAAAGAGCTCTCTCCGGCAGATTTCTGGGTCTTTTTACGTGGCCATTGTCGACCCTTTGTAAATATTATCTCACGATGAATTCTTCATAACATTTGTTAGTATTTGAGTCTAGTTTCTGTGATATCTTAATAGTCTCATTACATGCTCATTTGGTTGGTAAAAAGTATTTTTAACCATGGAAAGGTCATTCTGGGCATAAAACTGGAGAGTATGATATGATTTGGAATTTTTTACCACGCTAATGGACATATCTTGGTCCAAAACTTTTATGGAGTGTTGTTAGCATGTGTTTATGAATGTTAATTGAGGTTTTGTTGCATGAATAAAGCTTTTGATGATAGATTTCCTTAGATTTAGAAACTTGAAAACTGGAAGTGGAAAAACAGTTTTTGTTTTGTGCAAGTTTGAATATTTTGTGGTTTAATCTTATTCCAAAGGTTTTAATATTTGTATATGATGATCCTAAGCCTTTTACATACATGTTAGGATGTTATTTCGAAAATATTTAGTATTATTTTTAAAGATATATTTTTCTATGCAAGAGGATTTCGGTTTTGGCCTAAGATTTGATGTTTTTGGGTTAGATCCTTGTTTTGTTGACTTTTAGCCATGTGATTTTAATTTTGATGGTTGGATCTTCTTCAGGACACATTTTTAAACGATGAGAGGTTTTAGTTTGAAAATCACATGTCTTTAAGCCATGGATCAAGAGATTGATCAAAGTTAGTGGGGAGAAAAGTTTCTGTTTTGGACTAAGTTTAAAATCAAAAACTCCAAGTGTTGTTTTGTGGTTTTTGGTGACTTTTGTTTGATGATTTAAAACATGGTTGATCTTAGGATGATGTTATGAATGTGTTAGAAGTATGATTTGATTTTTTGAAATTCTTGGAGATGTTTTTATTAAGGTCAAAACTTGTGATTTAAGGGTTTACTTTTTGTTTAAAATGTTGGGTCTTTTTACAAAAGGTTTGGTGTTGATGATTAGCTTTTCTCAATGGATATTTTAAGTGTATTTTTAAACTTAGGATAGGAAGATTCTTGTTACAAAATTTTTTTTTAATCATGGGTTTTGAATATGGAAGAAATTACAACCAAAATCAAGAGAAATGACCTATGAATGCTTCGGCTATTGTGAGTTTTCCATAGTTGTGAATAATTTTAAATTTTTATGAGTTGTTATTTGAGTCTAGGACAAAATTTACATGAAGAATGTAAATTTTGGTGATTTTTGGAATTAGGATATGAAATCCTTAAGTTAGGAGTAATTGGCCATTTTTCCACATGTAGAGGGTAAAATGGTAATTTTACTCTAAGTTGCCCTTTTCACTTTTCTAATTGTTAGTAATTAAATGTCCAACTTTTAGAATACCCTCTTACAGTTCCTCGTGTTTCACACTTTAATCTAGTAGAACGTGACGATTGAGGTAAGTTAGCTCTTAACTTACTATTAGTTTACTGTGTATATATGATGGGTAAGGGAACTATAATTTATGTTCATATGTTGTTATATATGCCATGTCATCACATGTTTATCTATTACACGAATTATTCTATCACGAAATATTTATCTGTTACATAATATATTCTGTCTCATGTTACTATTTGTTGCAAGTATGTCACATTACGTATGCTATCTGTTACATGTATGTCATGCTTTGAAATGTTATTTATTACATTTTATGTTATGTTTGTCAGCTTACGTTCATGTCATGTTACGCTACGTCAGGATTTCTGTAGTTTGTGTCACGTTCGTGTCACGTCATGTTACGAAATGTCATGTATGACAGTTAAGTTATTCATGTCAATCACGACCCTAAGCGTTAGGATGTGGTAATATCCTAGTGAAACTCTTTTGTTCACGCTAGAGTGTCTAAATAGGTGTGAAATTCCTTGGGTTGACGAAGTACAGTCAACAGGTTACGAATGAGGCCTAACTAGCTGGTCACCGGAGCTTGTTAGGCACAAACACCGATGGAGCCACACATTATGTTACGTGTGACCACAACAAGTGTGGCACAAACAATTCATAGGGCCACAACAACTGTGGAGCATATACTACGTGAGACACAATAATTATGACACGTAGAATATGTGGGGCCACAACAACTGTGGAGTACGTATTAACGCACTCAAAGTTGGTATAGATACCTGTGTTGTAATGCGGTAATCGGCAGGGACACACGGCTCAAGAGGACTCGTGTAGCACCCGTATGGTCACTTTATGATTAAGTTTTTTGAAAAAAATTCGTTCAATTCATGTTTCACGTTCTGTTATGTTCAAGTTTACGTTCATGTCAAGTTTCAAGTTCATGTCAATCATGGTAACCCCATGAGATAAGATTACTCAATCATGGTGATCCCATGAGACAAGAATTTGTTTCAAGTTCATGTTTATGTCATGTTATGTTCAAGTTTATGTTCAAATTATGTATGTTCACGTTCATGCTATGTTTCAAGTCCATGTTATGTTTCAAGTTCACGTTCATTCTATGTTGCTAGTCTATGTTATGTTTTAAGTTCACGTACATGCCATGTCACGTCAAGCTAAGTTTTAGTTTTAGTTCAAGTTATGTCAGCTCATGCCATGTTATGTCAAGTCACGTTATGCTTATTATTTCATGCCATGTTATGTTTACTATTGACTTTGATTGTACATTCATGCTTTTACTGACATCATGCATCATTAACCTGTGTGAAGGTTCTTTGTTAACTTGCTGAGATTTGACTATGGTAGTCCCAACTACCATTCTCTCTAAATGGTAGATCTTGTTACAGGATTTGAAGGAGAACCAGGAATCGACCAACTGGAAACCGTCGACTAAGCGACGGTGCGACTAGTTGCCTTAGGTGACTAGTATTTTGTGGAGTTCAATCTCCAGCACTCTTTTGTTCACAACCATTTTGGACTAGTGTTGTGATCTCAGTTGTTTAGTATGTCTTTATGTATGAAATATGTTTTAAGTATTTGAGATATTATAAGTTTGGTGCATAGTATTGCTAAAAAAAATTATCCGCTGTGAATATTGCATAATGCTAGATGCATGTTAGGAACATTGTATCTTATATGTCATGAACAGGGGCAGGTAACCTTGTGTTGCATGTCCCGACGCTTCAGATGTAGTCCGATCCCAAGCAGAATCTGTGAGCATCACATAAAGCATGAAGGACTTGGGCTACGAATATGAAAATTAAGTCCAACTTCCTCTCTAGATTCGGCTCCTCCTCAATCATGCGAATCTAGTGCTCCATCAATCTAGTCTTGGTCAATCCCTGACACAACTTCTATCATTCCACTCGGAATGATAGTGGTCCCACAAAAGGGTGTGATTTACTCAAAATCTCAGTAAGTTAAACAACTAACTAACACAAAGATAAATCAATCATGAAAAAATGATAAATATGCAATACATGATATGCAGAAAATCAATATGCATATCTCACATCCAGATTCCTCAACGTCTTTTAAAAAATATGGAGACATGGGTTTTTATTCAGTAAGTAATTTCGTCATCATTTTTGAAAAGATATAACTTCTTCATAAAAGTTTTATCATAAACTTTCATCATAGACTTACATCATTATCTTTATTAATAACATAACGTGTGGTAATGTCACAGTTCCTCATATGCATTGTGAGTACCTGCCAGTGATCGTAGTATAACTTACATTGAAATTACGTTATCTATAGGCTCGTTCTCTTTCTTTTTTTATTATTATTATTTTTTTTTATTTTTTTATAAAACGGATCATAACCCTTCATTAAGATAGGACTTACAAAGTTGACTTGACAAACAAGCCAATTACAATCGTTAGTAACAATCCAGTACACTTTCGTGACTGACATGGTCTAGTCCAGACGGTAAATCTCTAAAGACCTAGATCTTAGAGAAACTACCACCTATGTCCACGACAGAGATTACAAATCCCCATACCCCAACTAAGCAGGGTAGGGTTCTCCAAACCCTGTCAATGCGGAGGGGGGACTACTACTCCATTCGGACCAAAGTCCGAAGGCACTACTTTTTTTAGATTTTTATTTTCCTAGAAACAACATTACACAAAAGAAAATACAGAAAAACACACTGCACAAAAAGTGAAAAGCAATGCACAAAAGCTGCTGTGGCGCGTGCAGTACATGCGCCACTCTGGGAAGAGAACCGACAGTCGAGCTTGCAGATCCCAAACTCACAGACTCCAGAAACGCCGCGCGTGGCGTTGGCAGAGGGCTCCCTGGTGGTGCGTGAAAGCCACGCGCCGAACGACGCTGGAACTTCGAGCCGCGAGTGTGAGCTACTCGCCGCTCCGTTTGGTGCCGCATTCCGTGGTCTTGAAGATTGGTAGCTGGGCAACACCATGGCGGGGCACGTGCTGGCTGTGGGCGGTAGAAATACCCAGAAATTGTGATTCTCCCTTATTTCACCTGAAACCACAAAAAAAAAAAAAAAAAAAAACACAACACAGATGAGAAGGGAGGGAGGAAGAGGAGGCGGGAAGGAGGGAGGGAGGAAGGGAGGGGGAGGGAGCCGAAGCTCCCACCCCTGTAGCGGGATCTGTGGAGAAAGTCTTAGAGAGAAGGGAGAGAGTTTTAGAGAGAAGGGAGCAAAACCCGTTTGAAATCAACCCACTTTACCCATCTTGGGACTTGTTATAGGCTCGTTCTCAATGCATTGGTAAATAAAATAAAATCATAAAAATTATAACGTGTACACCCACCAGTGTTAGATGTCATAACATGTTGACTTCCCTCCGACATTCTTTAAAAAGAACTCATTCGAAGCCTGTTGACTGTTCTTCATCAACTCGGGGGTTACCACTCCATTATTAAACACTCCAGAGAAGTTCCACCATGATAAGTCCCCATACTGGCCTTTGGGGTCGTGACAAAATGATTTTCATGCTATGCTTAAAAAAATATTTTTCATGACATATGCAAATGTAGTAAATTTCATGCAAAAAATGACTTTTATAAATGTAATATGCAAAAATTGTGAAAATGTCATATGCTCTGTAAGTATGCACTTAATGTGTCATATACATGATAATTTACGCTCAAAATGATTATTGAAAAATAAATGAAGCATTTATTAATAATTCATAAAAAATTTATCAAGGTGTAAATTAAAGGCCAACTTACAAACTTCCGGGGAAATTTGAAATTAGTGCCGTAGTTTCATAAATCGTGTGTATACTAAGTTAGGGTTAATACTCTTATGGATAGGTTCAAATTCAAAAAAATTGGGTAGTTACGAAAAATACCCCTAGACTTTCAAAAATTGTGAAATAGACTCTAAATTTTCACTAATTGTAAATGAACTCCAAATTTAACCAAATTTCATGGACTTTAGAATCTTAGAATTCTAAAACCATCTATGCCCTTAGATTTTTAAAATTCAAAGTGAAACTTGTCCAATCAGTCCCAACCCGTGGTATGCATCCTAGTTGATGCCTATGTGAATTTTTAACTATTGATCCCTATGAATGCATGCATATGAGATTTTCTTTAGTCACTAATCATCACTAACTTCTTTAGGGACATTATAAAGTCTAATACTTGAGTAATCAAGTTCATCCCAACATTTAATCAAAGCTAGGAAATCCTTAATCACCAATATGCTTAAAACCGATTCATGCTTGATACTCAAAACAAGATAGATTTAAAACCTATCATGGCATGCTTCGAATCACAAATTTAACCTTCCATAATCATGTTAGGAAAATGTTAGATCATATCAAATCATGCTTAGGGGACATGCCATAGCTAAATTTCCAATTAAAAACATTCAATCATTCAAACCTTCCTTTAATTGACCTGGTTTTGCATTAAGCATCATAATATTCTCAAAACTCAACCAAATTTTGTACTAACACTTGGAAACAAAGATTGACATGCTAGGTAAGATCAAAATGAAGAAAACGTACAAATTATGTGGTCTTCCAAGCTCTCTAGGCCGCCTTACACAAGAACACTCAATAACTCACCAAAGCTCACTAAGTTTGCACTCTTATAGTCTCTAAGAGGGGGAAATGCTCTCAAGGCTCAAGAGGATGCTTGGAGTTGTAGTGTGGGTGAAATGAGAAGGGAAGGAAAGTATTTATATGTAACAACCCGATCCTAAGTTTAGGCCATAATATGAGTTTTATGTATTTTTTTCATATAACTATAAATATATTATTATTATTATTATTATTATTATTCGGATTTTACATTATTCATTTTAATAAGATTATTATCATTTTAGTATTGGTATTTTTATTATGACCCGATTTGTTTTAGAATAACCACTAGAGTTTTGTTTTGAAATAAAATCTTATTTTTTCCTATCTGGTAAGCCTCATCCTCTTCTACTAGTTTATAAATCAAAAATCCTATTGGGAGACCGACTCATATAAGAAAACCTTACCATATATCCTCATTTTGCCCCCTATAAAAGCTCACAAAGCCTCTAAATTAAATACAATACAAAACAACAGACCTTCCCCATGCACATCTCAGCCTTGCTTCACAACAAACCACCGTCGCATACAAGCAAAACACAGAGCACACCCATGTCATGGAAAACACCGATCACCACCCCAGTGAGTCACCCTTGATCGGAACAGTAGCCGAAGAACTCTGACACCCTGCCATGCACGTAAACCTCTGCTGCTAGCAGCTCCGAAAGGCGACCACCGTGAGCCTAAAACATGCACGAACATAGCCCTACTTTACATTTCTCAAACAGAGCACCAACAACAGAAACCAAAACGGTGTTGAGATTCGGCGACAAAACCAGAACCACCATGGCGACTCCACTACCAGACCATGCATGACCGTGAAGACCTCCAAGCACTGTCACACGTGCACCACGCTCCAGCCACTTATAGCCGTAGACGAGCACCTCGACGTAGCCAGTCCAAGTTGTTTTCATCAACCACTTCAAGGACATCGGGGCACCCCTCGGACGACACAGAAATCACCGGCCGATTATACCCCGTCGAGTCCACTTCTTTTCGAGAAGCTCACTGCAATCCACCACCCTCCTCTCTCTCTCGGTTGCGTTTTAGCCTGACAAAACTCTCTCTCCCTCTCTCAGCGTCGCACCACCACAAGGACCCTCCAGATGCACCACCGTAACCCTTGCCAGTAGCTAGAGCCGGAGCCAACGTGCCATGCAGCCCTTCTCGATGAGCCCCTGCCTTGTACGTCTCCCTCCCTCTCCATCGAGCCTCTGTTGCTCTTTGTGTTTTAAATTGTGTTTTCTTTTAGATTTTTATTGATGTAGGTGTTAAACGAGATTACCTATATGCCTTTTTAATCTAGTATCTTGAATGAGTGTTTTAAACCGTACGTGTAAGTATATGTTAATTATGAATATTATTACGTCATTTTATTTAAAGTTGAGTTTAATTTTATTAAATATATATATTAGTTATAAGCTCATTTTTATAAGAAAGTGTTCAAAGAATTTGAAATATATTTTAAAGTATACTATTGAGCCTAATATTTTAGTTAATATTTCCTTCGTCTATTTAGTCAGATGTTTTTAATAAAATTATTATGTTATATTTTAAATGGAAAAGTTAAGAAATATGTTAAGAATATTTAAATGATGTTTACTAGATTTCTTATAAGATTAAATAATTATGTTAATGATGAGAATGTAAATCTATTTTAAGAATTGAGATTTTTATGACTTATTTTAAAATAGCCCAAGTATTCTACTAAATTATAATATGTTATTAGTATTTAAGTAATTTAAATACCAGGATTTATTGATTACGGTGTTAAACATAATATTTACTTGACTATCTTTTAGATTGTGAATTTAATTAAGTAGGATATTAGTACATATTGTTCCCAAACAGATTTAGTGATAGTTAATATTGCGTATAGGTGGCAAGTTACGAAGTGAAATTCAAGAAGGAGCACAACGAGGTAAGTAATTTGATCACAAATTAGGATTATCACAGTTTAGCTTATATATATGTATTATTCAAGCCAGTTCATTTCCAGCCATTATTTATGCACCACTGATGTCATATACAAAGATGTCATCCAGCATAGCATACGATTATGCCATTCTGCATCATGTTCAAATTCAGAAATTATAATTATGTATGTAATATGTCATGCATCTCATGTATAAGACACATAAGTTATCTTAAGTTCAAGGGCAAGATAAGATAAAATCAGTTAATTAGATGGCCATTCAGAGGCATGGTACCAATGCAGTCCTGTTTCAGGGTGGATGTGCAAGCCACGGGCTCAAGTGTGGTCCACTATAGTATGCCAGAATACTATCAGTAGCTCCCCTCGCGGCCGTAGGACGTGGGGCTGGTGCATAACCTTGCACACAGGGTTAAGTGTATTGGCCAGTCAGATCGATCAGTTAAATGAGATAAATCAGTTAGATTAGTCTATTAATTCAGATAAATCAGTTATGCATAGAATAAGCATCAGTATGAACAATCATGAATTTTAAACTCTCAGCATAAAAGCTTTTATGAAAACCTTATGTTTATTATGTTCACGTTGGGATGGATTTCTTACCGAGTCTTTGAGTCATTTTAGTTTGTTTTCATACTTTTTAACCACCTAGGTGATGATGATGAATACAAGCAGGCAGACCAGGATTAGAATGAGCAGTTGATTTAGTTTCAGACTTTCTTGAATAAAATTTACTTTTATGACATAAATTTATTTAGTTTATTCATTTAATGTTTTTGGAAAACATTTTTATTAGAAATTTTTCTACAAAATAAATTCAAACTTCATTTATGAAATATGAGATCTCTTGCCGGGTTTATTTTAAGAAAAACATGTGACGCTCCTAGCCTACGGGTTTATTAAGGTCAAAACTTGTGATTTAGGGGTTTATTTTTTGTTAAAAAGTTTGGGTCTTCTTACAAATAGTTTGGTGTTGATGATTAGCTTCGTAACACCCGGACCCAAAATTGGTATAGTTGGACTTTAGATTTTTATTTATTTATTTATTGGAGCTTGATATTTTAAGTTTTTATTTTACGAATTTGAGTAGTGATTTTCTTTTAATTTGGAGATCTTGGCCGTTTATTTTTTTATTCTCCCCGCATGTTTAATTTATTTATTTTTGTTTGTTTTCTTCTCATTTCCGTCCATATTTTTTTCACACGATTTTTTTTTTTTTTTTTTTTCCGTCGCCCACAACATGCATGCACACACACGGTTTACCCTTCCATCCGCACACACTTCTCTTTATCCCTAGGGTTTTTCTTTTGTTTTGCTATATTTATTTACGTTACACTTTTCTCACACACTGCACAGCCCAGCCCCTCTTGCCGCTGCATTCATCTTCCCCAAGGCTCCTCAACCCCACGTTCACCAATCTACCCGAGCCCCACGAGAAACCGTAAACCACCAACACCGAAAGATAACCCACTTCGGAAATCTCCACCACGCAAGGCCAGCAGAGGGAGATCATCATCACAAGTCCCCCGCTGCGCGTAGAAGCCTCACGCCGCTGCCTTGCCACTCGAAGTCGTAGCCCAGCAATTCCTCCTCTTTGCAAACAGCGCACCCCTTCTCAGCCACCGTGGTAGACCTCACCACCGTGTCCGCTGCCCAGTCACACGAAGCTATTGCCTAGCGTCCTG
Source organism: Juglans regia (assembly GCF_001411555.2). Classification (NCBI taxonomy): domain Eukaryota; kingdom Viridiplantae; phylum Streptophyta; class Magnoliopsida; order Fagales; family Juglandaceae; genus Juglans; species Juglans regia. The sequence goes on along the minus strand of NC_049912.1, from coordinate 11,784,877 downwards.
TAGCCTCTACAGCAAGCATCGGACTTGTGGCGCCCCCGACCCCCATGTAGAGAAAACACGGGAATCGAGACGCCGGGATGAAGACAACACGGTCACATATCCCAACGAAGTGCCAGTGTGTGTACATACAACGGTGTACAACAACAACGCAGCGGATTAGTCAACTAAGTACCAGAATTTAAATACAAGTAAACATCAGTAAAGTTTTAAAAGCAGTTATACAGTCATCCAAAATAAAGTTTAACACATGTCCCAAAAATAAAAAGGGTAAAATAAAATAACAATAAACAGTGATCCCAGATCACTCCTCGGGTGGAGCCGTCTCCTCAGGCTCACCCTCCTCCTCCTCATCTGCATCAAAATCTGCGTTACCACAGAATGGTACCGCAGGTAAGTATAACCCAAAATAATCTCAGGAATAAAATGCATTTAATACAACTAACATGCATGCATATGAAGAAATATATATTTTTCTCAAAATATCATTTTCCCCGAAAATGATAATTTTCCAACACACGCCAAAAATCTCATTTGGCCCAAAAATACTCCGTAAAACATTTTCCCAGAAAATGAATTACACAAAATCCAACACACGCTATTTTCCCAGAAAATAGTCCATTTTTAGTGTATGCACCATGATCTCCCCTATGGGTCATCCGCACACCCTGGCTTTGTAGCGATGCCCACTTACGCGCCCAACACGTTCGTGGGTACATCCACTACACAACGAGCGATGCCCAGTTCCGCGCCCAGCGCGTACATGGCCAGACATCCTCTAGTCCCCGCCAGCAGAAGGACCACGGAGTCGGCACGAATCACTCGTCCGATCCCATTGTCGCCCAGCGACAATCCAGGGGACGTTACTCAGTTTATTCCGCTCCCGAGTAACCAGAGGAGCTCCACCGAGATAATGCCCCATCTCGGCTTGGGGTTCGTGATACACACGCACCCAACAAATCATTCACATGAAAACCCAGTTTTCATAAACACATGAACATGAATGCAATACACGAAAACCCAGTTTTCCTTTACAAACATGAACATGCATGAAATGCACATGAACCAACCAATCCAAATCCATCAATAACCAATAACCAATAACCAATAACCAATCCAATCCAATCAAACCAACAACTCCAATCACAAATCCATCCGACCCCCGTACTCCTCGGACTCAGTCCGGCATGCCAAAAATACAGTGAAATGCGTTAGTGCAAAAATACATTAAATTCACAAGAATACTTTGGAGAAATACTTACAGCGCTATAAGATAATTTCCGGAGGATCACGAAGCTGAAAAAGGCGACGTCTGAGCAACACCACAGTGTAAAATACACTGTGGCCGTGGGTCACAAATACCCACTTTTCAACGGAGACAAACGAAGACCCCAAAATGATAGGGTAGGGCCTAGAGAGGTCGGTGAAGCCAATGGTGGTGGTGGTTTGCCGTGGATGACGGCGCAAAGGGTGGTTTTAGGCCAAAAATGCCGAAATCGGAGATGGACTTGGTGGGGCTTCACCGGTAACGGATCGGAGCCGGGGTTGGGTCCAAAGGGTTGCCAAGAGGTCGGGGATGAAGTGGTAGGAAGATGGTGGCCAATGGCGGTGCGACGGCGGCGCAACGGCGGAAAGAGTGCCGCGGCTTCGTGGGTCTCGTGGGGGCTAACGGCGGCTTGGATGGAAGTGAGGTTGGTGGGGTAAGGTCGCCGGCAGCTGAGGAATGCAAGGGACCGGGCGGTGTCGACCACTGCCGACGGACGGCGGCGGGCTGGGGGGAGGCCGAAGTCGCACGGGGAGAGAGAGAGAGTCCGTGCGCGGGAGAAGAAATAAGCCGAAGGAAAATAAGGGAAAAAGAGAAAAAGGAAGGAAAAGAAAAGGAGAGGAAAGAAAAAGAGGGAAAAAGAAATGAGGTCCAATCCTCATAACTTGGGTCACGAAAATGATCCAACGGAAATGATTTTAAAACCACAAATTAAATAAAATAATTTAAACGTAATGGTAAAGTCAAATTGAAATAATTAAATCTCACAGTAATTAAATAAATATTAAAAGTAATTTAAATGCATAACAATAAATAAATATTAAGAAAGCACATAAAAATAATTTTCAACAAATTAAAAATCCTAAAAATAACCCAATTAAAAATCCAATAATTTTAAAATAAGAGAATAAATTTTGAATCCATAAAAATAATTCATTCAGTAAAAAATACACTAAAATACGGGGTGTTACAGGACTGCTCTGTTTTGGTATCCAAAAATAGAGCATATTCAGCCACCTTGAGCTGCTGAAAACACCCTCCATCGAAAGCTCCTTCGCGCTGTGCCCCCACAGAAACTGCCAAGGAGGATGTCTCGTCACCCCTGTTTGCCGCACGCTGCCTCTGTTTCCCCGGTAAGCTCACGCCATTTCTTGTTGGTGTCTCCGTTCTCTCATTCTCTCCCTCTTTCTCTCACCGTGTGCCTCTTTTGCTCGTCGCCCTCTCTTCCTCTCCGAGCCAGTGACCAGGCGCCACCCGACATCTTTTGTAGTCTACCGCTAGCTCCACGCCGTCGTGCCGCAATCTCTCCGTGAGTGCTGCCGCTGCACCGTTGTTGAGTTTTCTTATTTCCGCTCTCTACTAGTTCATTGCAAGTTGTGCGTATATATATAGATATATATATATATATATGTATATGTATTTTACGTGAACTGTAGTAGGATGTATTGTTACATTTTTACCCCTTAAAGCATACCTCTAGATTTATTGTTCGGGTGTTTAATTTTGTGAGTTTATATTATGTACTTTGGATTTTGAAATCATGGGTATATAACGTGGACTGCATGTGATTTTTATTTTTAGACTTAGGCACATGTGAGTTTTATTTTGTTAAGTTGTTTTTGTAAAAGACTGATTTTTTTTTTTTACAAAATATTTTTATGAAAATACTGATGAATTCTTGAAGTGATTGGTAAATGCAAAATCTTATTTTAAATCCTTTTAAAAGAATATTTTTTGATTTAAACAAAAGTATGATCATCTACTTATAATGATTTTGATATAGTTACGCTATTTTTAGTTTTATAAATTATAGTAAGATCTCAATTATAAATAAATTGGAATTTAATGTTTTAATCGGAGTTATTATGTTGGATATTGATGAGTTAGAAAGTGATGTTGGTATATTAGAAACAATGAGAATTTAGGTTTTTGAGGAATTAAAATAGGTTATTTTAGCATCTTAGGCTTAAATATTGAGATACGTGTTCGATTGGAAATTTATGACAATTACGTGATTGTGTTATAGGTGAAGATTAAATTTTATTCGGCAGTTTTGAGAAAATTTTGAAAAAGCTAAGAAGTCTAGGTAAGCGGGATTCCTATGCTAGACTTTGCATTTAAAATAAAATGAGTTGAGGTTTTTTTTTTTTTTTATAGAAGAGCCGAAGCCACCTGTCCATGAGTGACCCCGTCCCAAATTTTATTAATAACCCTCACTTGTGGAGGAGGAATACCGTGGTTACAGACCGACACCTAGTATTACAAACAATATTACAATATGTCAAAATTACAAAACAAAATTACAAACCTACTAAAAACGGACAAACATTACACAAGAACAAGACACTAACGATAACGTAAAGAAGGCAAACCCAAATTATCCAAACGGATTAAACCACGAAGCACCCTAGGCACCTCCCTAACAAATCTCCACTCTGAATTAAGACCCAATGCACCACTCCGAGCCAACCAATCCGCAACTTTATTTCCCTCTCTATAAACATGACGAACAACGCACACCATAGAATCCATGAGGGACAACGTATCTTCCCAAAAATCTTCTAAATACCACACACCACACCTTCTCCTATGCCACCACGAAATCACCACTTGCGAATCTAATTCAATTTCCACAAAACTAATCCCCAACTCCTTACATGCTTTGAGCCCCTGAAGAACAGCTAACAACTCCGCTCTATTACTTGTACCGATCCCAATAGAAGAATTAAAAGCATAAACCATAAGACCACGATCATTCCTAATGATACCGCCCACCCCTGAACAACCAGGATTACCCATACTACTCCCATCTGTATTCAATTTAAACCACCCATGAGCTGGCTTTTGCCAAGCCACTGGTTGTACATGCTTTCTAATAGGAACCAAAACAGGAATATTCAATGACTGTAAAACCTGTAAATCATGTCTGGAACAATTACTAACCTTTTTCATATCTCGAACTACAACTCCCATCCATCTACTAATAGAAAGCCGAACCGAAAAAATAGACTGGAACCTTCCCTCCATACGTGCAGCACAACGTCTAGTCCAAAGGTGCCAAGTAATAATAGACGGTAAAATCCCCACTATTAATCCCAGTTGAGAATTAAAAGATGCCCTTCGAAACCAAATTTGAACCGTCTCCCTCCAAGTACGACCAATAGGAATACCAAAAATAGATCCATAGAAGTGCCATATAGCTGATGCAAATTCCCCTGTAAGTAACACATGATCTTGATCTTCATAATTACCTTCATCACAACAATCACAACGAGAAACAATCTGGATCCCAATGCGCCGAAGACGATCATCAACACTTAATGCCATGAACCACACCTTCCACATTAAAACTGAAACTTTAAGTGGAAGTAATTTATGCCATACCCAAGGATGCCACTCCATACTAGAACCTTGAACCCGAATATAATCCCAAGCGGATTTAGTCGAAAAATTCCCATTGTCATTCTTCATCCAGATCAATACATCAGATCCTCCCTTACACCCAGCCAAAGCCTCAATAATACTCTCCACCTTATCCTGACCAACTAACGTACTCAAAAACTCCACATCCCAACTATTGGACAACTTACACTCTTTAACTTGCAACATCGGATTACCCACTATCTGTAACTCATCAATTAGAGGACCCTCATCTCTCCATTTATCATACCAAAATAAAATATTACCATCTCGAACTCTCCATTTAGAATTATTAAAAACACTCGGAATACTTTTGACAATCATTTTCCAAAACCTCGTACCTTTTCTCATATCAATAAGACACCAACTCGAATTTCCCACATATTTTCCTTTAAAGAAACTAGCCCACAAAGATTCTCCTTTCAAAAGATTCCAAGCAAACCTCATATGCAACGCTCTTTGAATATCTCCCAAATTCCGCAAACCAAGACCACCCTCCTCTATTGGCTTACAAATATTCTCCCAAGCCACCCACTTTTTTTTTCCTTTACCATTAATCTCACCCCAAAAAAATGTGCTCAACAGTCGATTTAAAATTTTAATAATAGAATGAGGAACCTGTAAAACTGCAAAAATATGTAAAGCCATACTAGACAGCACATGACGAAGTAAAATTAAGCGCCCACCCGCAGATAATAATTTCATTTTCCAACCACTGATTTTATTCCAGACTTTGTTAATCATCTCCTCTAGATGCTCATGCTTAAGACGCCCTAAAACAATCGGAACCCCAAGGTATTTAAAAGGAAACAAACCTTCAGAGAACCCTGTCAGCCTTTTAAGATCTCTCTTTCTTGCTAACGAAATTTTAGGAGAATAAAATATAGCCGTCTTTTCTTTACTAATTTGCTGACCTGTCCATTTTTCATATTTTTCAAAAACCACCAAAAGTTCCTTAACCGATTTCTTACCCCCATTCAGAAAAATAACAATATCATCAGCATACATAAGATGAGAAATATGAGGAGTACCTCTAGCTTGGGAAAATTTTCCAATCTTGTTCCCATCAAAGCTTTGTTTCAAAAGTCTAGAAAGTACTTCTTGAAGAATAATAAAAAGGTAAGGCGAGAGAGGATCCCCTTGGCGCAAACCCCGCCTCCCTTGAAAGAAACCTTTCGTCGTACCATTAAGCATCACAGAATACCACACATTCGAAATACAAGCACTAATCAGAGCACAAAAGGAAGAAGGAAAGCCAAAACACCTCAAAACCTCAAGCAAAAATTGCCACTCCACCCGATCATATGCTTTAGCCATATCAACTTTAATCATAATATTACCACCATGTGACGTCCTCTTCAGAGAGTGAACCATTTCCTGGGTAAGACTGATATTCTCAAAAATACTTCGCCCAGGTATAAACGCACCTTGTTCAAGAGAAATCATTTTGGGAAGGAAACCTGTCATGCGATTCACAATAATTTTTGAACAAATTTTATAGAAAACTGAACAAAGGCTAATTGGCCTAAATTTATCAAACCCCGACGGCACATCTACCTTCGGAATAAGCACAATATAAGAAGCCGAATAAAATCTAGGAAGGCGTTTTGATAGAAAAAATTCTGAAATGGCTTCTAAAACATCCACTTTAACCACCTCCCAGCAACTCATAAAAAAACCCGCGCCAAAACCATCTGGACCCGGAGAACTATTAATAGGAATAGTTGATAGAGCCTCTTTCACTTCAACCAACGAAGGGATCCCACAAAGCCGGACACAATCCTCATCATTAATAACCGATGAAATTAAACTAGATAAATCAGGCACCTCCCTAACCGGATTAGATCTTTGAAGAAAATCAGAAAAATAATCAACAGCTCCAAGATGAATTGCTTCCGGAGAATTAAACTCCAACCCATTCGAGGTTCTTAACTGATGAATTTTCCTATGCTTTTTATTAGATAACCACACATGAAAAAAATTTGTATTCCTATCACCACCCATTCTCCACTTAATTTTAGCCATTTGTGCCAATCTAATATCCTTCCTAATCCTCCAAGAAGACAACTCATTAGAAGTCCTTACTAATTCCCTTTCAATATCATCATCCCAACCTCTCTGCAACAAATTTTCCAAATGTGATGATCGTAGTGGAATAAGTGTCTGAGGGTACAAATTCTTATTTGAGGGTCGTAGTTAGTAAACTGATTTATTTTTTTTGGGTATTTGATTTGATGAGTTGAGGATGTTTTCAAGTTTTGGAGAATTTCTAATTTATGTTATTAGGGATTTCTTTATTGTCGCCATGGAGGAACTTAGATTTTTGGATTGATTAAGTGGATTAATATTTTATGGGATTTTCTGAATTTTAAGTTGTGTTATTTAAGTTAATTTTAAGTATTAAGAGTTAACTCTCCGAACCTTCAGGAACGGGGCGTTACAGTTGGTATTAGAGTCAGGTTTGAATTCTGTATACTATAAACCTTGGAGGTTTAGATATCTGTGGGATTAGGAAGAAATTTCAGATTTGAGGTTTAGAATTTTTTTAAAGAATAAAAGATGATTAATGAGAGTTAAGGTTTTAGAATTCTTGTAGGCGTTGGGTCATGACGTTGAGGAAATAATTTTTTCAAAGTTGTGGTGTAGACAATTGTGGGCTATAGGAGGTGATTTTTATGGGTATTTTGGGGTATTAAAAGTCTTAGGTGTTAGACAAGATATTTTTGGAATTTGAAGGGTTGGAATTTTTATAGATATTCTAAGATGTTCTTGTGGATTGAGGTTCGGTTCGGATTTGTAGACCGCATATAAGGCTTTTCACAGGATGGAAGGTTTAGAGTTGATATTTGAGTTTAGGATAGATTTATATTTGGAATGTAAAGTTTGGTAATTTTTGGAGTTAGGATGTGAAATCTTTAAGTTATGGGTAAAATAGCCATTTTCCCACATGAAGAGGGTAAAATGGTAATTTTACTCTAATTTGTCTCTTTTCCCATTTTTAATTGTTAGTAATTAAATTTCTAACTTTTAGAGTACCCTCTTTCAATTCATTGTATTTCGCGCTTTATTCTTTTAGAACGCGACGATGGAGGTAAGTTAGCTCTGAACTTACTACCAGTTTACTGTGTATGTATGATGGGTTAGGGAACGAGTTTATGTTCGTATGTTGTTATATTTGCCATGTCATCACATATTTATCTATTACACGAATTATTTTGTCACAAAAATCTTATTTGTTACACAATATACTGTCTCATGTTACTATATGTTGCAAGTATGTCACATTACGTATGTCATCTGTTATATGTATGTCGTGTCACGTAATATTCATTGTCACATGTTATACCATGTTACGAAATATTGTCTGTTACATGGTATGCTATGTTGTGAAATATTGTCTGTTACATGTATGCCATGCTATGGAATGTTGTCTGTTACATTTATGTCTCAAAGTATGTCATGTTTGTCGTGTTACGTCCATGTCATGTTACGCTACGTCAGGACTTCTGTATTTTATGTCACGTTCATGTCACGTCACGTTACGAATTGTCATGTTGGCCAGTTAAGTTATTCATGTCAATCACGACCCTAAGCACTAGGATAGAGTAATATCCTAGTGGAACTCTGTTGCTCACACGCTAGAGTGTCTAAATAGGTGTGAAATGCCTTGGGTTGATGAAGTACAGTCAGCAGGTTGCGAATGGGGCCTAACTAGCTGGTCACCAGAGCGCGTCGGGCACTAACGCCGATCAAGCCACACTTTATGTTACATTTGTCCATAGCAAATGTGGCACAAACAATTCATGGGGCCACAACAACTGTGGAGCATGAAGTATGGGGCCACAACAACTGTAGAGCATACACTACTTGAGACACGGTGATTGTGACAAGTTGAATATGTGGGGCCACAACAACTGTGGAGTACGTATTAACGCACTCATAACTGGTATAGACACTTGTGTTATGATGCGGTAATCAGCAGGGACACACGGATCAAGGGGACCCGAGTACCACCCGTATGGTCACTTTTATTAATTAAGTCTATTGAATAAGATTCCAAGTTCATGTATTTCCCGTTTGTTCATGTTATGTATGCTCACGTTCATGCTATATTTCAAGTCCATATCTTGTTTCAAGTTCACGTTCATGTCAGGTTATGTTCACATTCATGTTATGTCATGTTTACGTTCACGTTATGTTTCAATATCACGTTTATGTTATGTTATGTTCAGGTTCATGTTATGTTCAAATTCATGTTCAAATTATGTATATTCACATTCATGTTATGTTTCAAGTCTATGTTATGTCTTTGTTCACGTTCATGCTATGCTGTTAGTCCATGTTATATTTTAAGTTCAAGTACATGCTATGTCATGTCAAGCTAAGTTTCACTTTCAATTTCAGTTCATGTTATGTCATTTATGCCATCTATATGTCAAGCAGGTTAATATGAAGATTTATGATTTTTCAGTACTAAGTTTCTTCTGCATTTCTTCAGAGTGAATAGTAACCTCGATAAGCGCATTAAGTGTAGTGTTTTCAAAATCACAGTGTAGAATGTCCAAATTAGGTTAGAAAAGTTTTATTTATACACTTGGCAAGATCTTAGCCACACATACTGAATATGTACTGTCCTGTTCCCAGAGGTCCGGAGAGTTAACTCTTAATACTTAAAATTAACTTAAATAATACAACTATAAAGTTCAGAAAATCCCATAAAATATTAATCCATTTGATCAAACCAAAAATCTAAGTTCCTCCATGGCGGCAATAAAGAAATCCCCAATAACATAAATTAGAAATTCTCCAAAAACTCGAAAACATCCTCAACTCATCAAATCAAATACCCGAAAAATAAATCAGTTTACTAACTACGACTCTCAAATAAGAACTTGTACCCTCAGGCACTTATTCCACTACGATCATCACACCTTGCTAAACTTTCTACTCTTGGTCTCCAGCTGAACCATCAAAATTATCTGAAAAATATATGGAGATAAGGGGTGAGTTATCAACAACTCAGTAAGCAAAGAACATATACCAGTGTATAAACATGGGCATTTACAGAAATCAAAATGCAGAACAAAACATTTTCATTTTGAGAGTGCGGAAGCAAAACATATTATCAAAATATCAGAGCGAAGATTTAGAAATACTTTCAGTCAAAAGTATTCTTTGGCATAGCATAAATGATCATCATCATCATCAGAACATCATATCAGAACAGAGGCCATGTTTAATCCCCGTGGTAGGGTTGTGCATCTACGGATAGCCAAGCAGAACATAAATCACTATGTCACCAAGGTGTGCACTCAAAACAGAGACCACTACTCTAGCCTGTGGCAGGTCCGTATCCACTATTATTACCCGTGGTTGGGCCGTATCCACTATTATAACCCGTGGTTGGGCTGTATCGACTATTATAACTCGTGGTTGGGCCGTATCCACAATTATTACCCGTGGTTGGGTCGTATCCACTATTGTAACCCGTGGTTGGGCCGTATGCCACTATTATCACCCATGGCAGGGCCCTAACTGAATAGAGTGAAAACAGAATCAAATTCAAAATTAGAGAGTCATGCCAAAGGTTTTCAGAAATCACGTCTTATTCAAACAGAGTACTGAACAAAATCTTCAAAACAGAACAAAATCATATCATATTCGCTCTCTTTTTCAAAGTTCAGAAACAAAATGTAAAAAATAAGCTCATGTCTACACCAGTAATGACAGAAAATACTTTATTCTTAAACAGAATCTCATGAGTAATGCAGAACAAATAACTGAAGTAGTTCAAATTTCTTTTCAAAACAAAACATGCATATTTTCCAAAAATAACCTCAGCTCATTTTATTTTAATGCAAAGTCTAGCATAGGAACCCCACGTACCTGAACTTCTTAGCTTTTCAGAATTTTCCTCAAAATGTTGAACAATTAACAATCGTCACCTATCAAATAATCAAGTAATTCCCGTAAATTTCCAATCAACCACTTATTTTGATATTTAATCCTAAACTTCTAAAATAACCTACTAAATCCCTCAAAACCTAAAATTTCATAACCTTAAAATATATCATCTTTTTCTAAAATCGTCAATGTCCATTTGATAACTTCGACTAAAAACATTAAAAAATCTAACTTATTTATTAATGAAAACAACTTATGAAGTTTAATACTGGATAATATAATTATCTCAAAATATATTAAAATAAACCATAACTATTTTTAAATAGACTAAATCATATCTAAGATGTAAAAATAACATTACACCAATATTGTTTACTTTTAAAATAAAACTTTACTTAATAACATGTTAAAATAATTTTCTGTAATCATAAATAAATAACAGTGTAGTAATACATAATAAAAGTATAAAAGCCCATTAATATAACATGTAGTAAAGGGGTATTACAGTAATTTCAATTAATCTCTTATTTGTATATTCAAAATAGTATGTAAAACTATGTTTACGTAAATTCTTTGAGAAAACACTGAATGAGTTTACGGTGTAACAGTCGGCGACTCACCGAGAAGAGAACAAGCGACGCAACGGCAGTGTTGGGCGGAGGTCGAAGGTGGTCCACGTGGCGGCAGAGCATGGAGGTTGAGAGAGAGAGTAACACGGTGAGGTAGACGGAGAGTGTGGGAGAGACGGAGAAAGAGAGAACGAAGGCTCACCGTGATGCAGCGAGACGTGCGACGGTCTGGAGCTGGGCGTCGACCAGGGCAGCATCCAATCACGGGCGGCTGGGGCGTCGGCGTCGCTTGTAGCTGCAGCAACAGGTGGGGTGGTGGGTTACGAGCGGTGAGTTGGTTGAGCCATGACTGCTCTGTTTCGGTTGTCTAAAACAAGGGAAATCCGTGGTTTGCAATGGAGACTGCGGGAGGCGCTGGGCGGAGGCTTCGTGGGGCTGGGCACGGTGGCTTATGGTTCCACAAGGGGCTGGGCAAAGGCCCGAGGCTTCTGTCATGCATGGGAAACTTGCACGGTGGTGGTTTCCGTTCAGTTGAGCACATACAGGAGTGGGCTTTTGTGATGGTGAGGTCGTATAACAAGCTGCAAACGAGGTCTAACGCCGTGGGTGTGGAGGTGAAGAGACAGCGACGGTACTGATTGGAGGTTGTGGAGGGTGGCGGCTTGTGGTGGATGATGGTTTGCGGATGGAGCTGCTTCTGTGCGTGCGTGGGTGGAGATTGCCATGGTAATTTTAGCGGCTATTCATGGTAAACTAACATGCAGGTAGGTATCTATATATATATTGGCGGTTAAAAAAAACCCTAGAGAAAAAAGAGACGTGTGTGAGGGTGGAAGGGTAAGCCGTGTGAAAATAATATAGACTGAAAGAGAAGAAAACAAAAAAATAAAACATGCGGGGAGAACAAAAAAAATAAATGGCCAAGATCTCCAAATAAAAAAAAAAATTACTACTCGTCCGTAATATAAAAACCTAAAATATCAAGCTCAAATAAATAAATAAATAAAATCTATAATCCAACTATACCAATTTTGGGTCTGGGTGTTGCATTCTCCCCCCCTTAAAAAAAATTTCATCCTCAAAATTTGCTAGTACCACAAGCAAGGCCTAAATATTTATCAGCTACAACAATTCCATGCCTAACCCATTCGTTAATCCTAATGTCGAACCTAATTAATTATCCAAAATTGTAACCCTCCAATATTATTGATCGTATTCTCCCATATTTTCCCTAGCCATTCACGATCTCGCACACTACCATTTGAAGTCTAAAATATGAACCACAATAATACAATTAAAGACCCAAAAATAAATTCCAAAATCTCCACCTAATAAAAAAAAAACTCAATAAATAACGAAATAAACTCTCAAATTATCATATCACTACAACCACGCTTCCGTTGCTCACTCTAACAACTTATAGTCCTAAAATCATTGAATCTCATACATTGGAAAAGAATTAACCTCCACATTTAACCAGTCTGCATACATTTTTTTTTTCTTCACAGCTAACTAACAGAGAACTCCTAAAACAAAATCATATAATCAGTAGTTCCAAACTTAAGTCCTGAATAACCTCGATTCACAAATTTCAAATCCTTAGAAAATCTACTCCCCACTGAACTTAAATATTCTAATCTATCCTATTAGAACAAATCCATACAAGCATAACTAATCTCGACTCAATAAAAAAAAAGATTTCAAGGAGAAAATAGAATGAGGTACCTGTGATCTCATTGTTGTTGCCCTCAGCATCTTCAACTGTCAATGCAAACACTCGAGCTGGTCCCATTCTACGTTGATTGTTTCCCTGTGTCGTTTGTCGGAGACTTGGGGCTGTGCTGGACTTATTCTTGTCGTCTGCCTGTAATGGGCATTCTCTGATGAAATGACCAGTCTTTCCACATCCGAAACATGACCCATTTTCCTTTCTACACTCCCCAGTGTGTATGTGGTTACAAAACTTGCACAGGTTATTAGATTGATAACCTTGCATTCACTTTTGTCCCGAGCTGCTCCCATCATTTCTCTTCTTCCATGGCCCTTGATGCATACTAGAGGATCCATGTGGAGTAGCTCTCTTTCTCTGTTCTTGCAACTCCGCACTTCTCTTAAGATTCTGTTCCACTAGCATCGCTTTATGTACCAAGTCTGAAAAGTTTTGAATTTGTAAAACCATAACCCATTCGTAGATCCGGTGATTTAAACCCTCTTCAAACCTTTGAGCTTACTTCTCCTCATCTGGACTCAAATATGAGGTGAAGCGTGACTACTCTGCAAATTTTGCAGCATACTGGCGTACCGTCATGGTCCCTTGCAACAAGTTAGTAAACTCTCGGGCTCTAGCTTCCCGGCCAGCTTTCGGAAAGAAGCGGTCGAAGAAGTTTTGCTTAAAGTGTGGCCAGCTCACTTCTCTAGTTCCACCAGCTTCTCTAATGGCTCTCTCAGAGTTCCACCATCTCTTCGCTTCTCTTATCAATTTAAAAGCTGCAAAATGAACTTTCTGTTGATCGGTGCACTCCAAAACATTGAATATCTCTTCGATGTCCTGAATCCAATCCTCAGCTGTATTGGAATCGCCTCTTCCATCAAAGGTGGGTGGATGAGTGTGATTAAATTGCTCGAACGTGCATCCCATCTCAATGTTGTTTCCATTCAAATCTCCAAGATTTCAAACTCGACGACGAGCAGCCATCCTGGGATCTTAAACTCAGTTAAACGTTCTAGGGAAAGAAAACAAAACATGTAAAACATAAATACCAGCTAAAATATTTAGAAACAAGTAACAAATAAATAGATGAATCAAATAGTCTTTAATCAACTCATATAGTCTTTCCTACCCTCTATAATTGTAAGCCCGACATCACTCTAAACTGCCTTACGTCTTAGAATCTAACCTCAAAGTCTAAACCTTAAATTAATCTTTATAAATATCATCTCCTATATTTCCACAAATTAAGCCTGTTGGATATAAAATCCCTAAACCTCAAATCTCAAAATGCAATTACAAAATCTTGCAAAATCCAAAACCTTAACTATCCACATAATCATCTCTTATTCTTTAAAATTCTACACCTCAGCTCTGAAATTTCTTTGTAAACCCACAGATATCTAAACCTCCAAGGTTTATAGTATGCAGAATTCAAACTTGACTCTAATACCAACTGTAACACCCCGTTCCCGGAGGTCCGGAGAGTTGACTCTTAATACTTAAAATCAACTTAAATAATACAACTATAAAGTTCAGAAAATCCCATAAAATATTAATCCATTTAATCAAACCAAAAATCTAAGTTCCTTCATGGCGGCAATAAAGAAATCCCCAATAATATAAATTAGAAATTCTCCAAAAACTCGAAAACATCCTCAACTCATCAAATCAAATACCCGAAAAATAAATCAGTTTACTAACTACGACTCTCAAATAAGCATTTGTACCCTCATGTACTTATTCCACTACGATCATCACACCTTGCTAAACTTTCTACTCTTGTTCTCCAGCTGAACCATCAAAATTATCTGAAAAATATATGGAGATAAGGGGTGAGTTATCAACAACTCAGTAAGCAGAGAACATATACCAGTGTATAAACATGAGCATTTACAGAAATCAGAATACAGAACAAAACATTTTCATTTTTAGAGTGTGGAAGTAAAACATGTTATCAAAATATCAGAGCGTAGATTTAAAAATAATTTCAAAAGTATTCTTTGGCATAGCATAAATGATCATCATCATCAGAACATCATATCAGAATAGAGGCCATGTATAACTCCCTTGGTAGGATTGTGCATCTGCGGATAGCCAAGCAGAACATAAATCACTTTGTCCCCAAGGTGTGCACTCAAAACAGAGACCACTACTCTAACCCGTGGTAGGGTCGTATCCACTATTATTACCCGTGGTTGGGCCATATCCACTATTATAACCCGTGGTTGGGCCGTATCAACTATTATAACCCGTGGTTGGGCCGTATCCACTATTATAACCCGTGGTTGGGCCGTATGCCACTATTATCACCCGTGGCAGGGTCGTAACTGAACAGAGCAGAAACATAATCAAATTCAGAATCAGAGAGTCATGCCAAAGGTTTTCAGAAATCACGTCTTATCCAAACAGAGTACTGAACAAAATCTTCAGAACAGAACAAAATCATATCATATTCGCTCTCTTTTTCAAAGTTCAGAAACAGAATACCAAAAATAAGCTCATGTCTACACCAGTCATAACAGAAAATACTTTCTTCTTAAATAGAATCTCATGAGTAATGCAGAACAAATAACTGAGGTAGTTCAAATTTCTTTTCATAACAAAACATGCATATTTTCCAAAAATAACCTCAGCTCCTTTTATTTTAATGCAAAGTCTAGCATAGGAACCCCGCTTACTTGAACTTCTTAGCTTTTCAGAATTTTTCTCAAAATGTTGAACAATTAACAATCGTCACCTATCAAATAATCAAGTAATTCCAGTAAATTTCCAATCAACCACTTATTTCGATATTTAATCCTAAACTTCTAAAATAACCTACTTAATTCCTCAAAACCTAAAATTTCATAACCTTAAAATATATCATCTTTTTCTAAAATCGTCAATGTCCATTTGATAACTTCGACTAAAAACATTTGAAAATATAACTTATTTATTAATGAAAACAACTTATGAAGTTTAATACTGGATAATATAATTATCTCAAAATATTTTAAAATAAACCATAACTATTTTTAAATAGACTAAATCATATCTAAGATGTAAAAATAACATTACACCAATATTGTTTACTTTTAAAATAAAACTCTACTTAATAACTTGTTAAAATAACTTTCTGTAATCATAAATAAATAATAGTGTACTAATACATAATAAAAGTATAAAAGCCCATTAATATAACATGCAGTAAAGGGGTATTACGGTAATTTCAATTAATCTATTATTTCTATATTCAAAATAGTATGTAAAACTAAGTTTACGTAAATTCTTTGAGAAAACACTGAATGAGTTTACGGTGCAACAGTCAGCGACTCGCCGAGAAGAGAAAGAGTGACACAACGGCAGTGCTGGGCGGAGGTCAAAGGTGGTCCACGCGGCGGCAGAGCACTGAGATTGAGAGAGAGAGTAACACGGTGAGGTAGACGGGGGGGAGTGAGGGAGAGACGGAGAAAGAGAGAACGAAGGCTCACCGTGATGCAGCGAGACATGCTATGGTCTGGAGCTGGGCATCGACCAGGGCAGCGTCCAATCATGGGTGGTTGGGGCGTCAGCGTCGCTTGTAGCTGCGGCAACAGGTGGGGTGGTGGGTTACGGGCGGTGAGTTGGTTGAGCCATGACTGCTCTGTTTCGATTGTCTAAAACAAGGGAAATCTGTGGTTTGCCACGGAGACTGTGGGAGGCGCTGGGCGGAGGCTTCGTGCGGCTGGGGACGGTTGCTTATGGTTCCACAAGGGGTTGGGCAAAGGCCTGAGGCTTCTGTCATGCAGGGGAAACTCGCACGGGGGTGGTTTCCGTTCGGTTGAGCGCATACGGAAGTGGGCTTTTGTGATGGTGAGGTCGTATAACAAGCTGCAAACAAGGTCTTAAGCCGTGGGTGTGGTGAAGAGACAGAGACGGTATTGCCTAGAGGTTGTGGAGGGTGGCGGCTTGTGGTGGATGATGGTTTGCCGATGGAGCTGCTTCTGTGCGTGCGTGGGTGGAGATTGCCATGGTAGTTTTAGTGGCTATTCATGGTAAACTAACATGCAGGTACGTATCTATATATATATTGGTGATAAAAAAAAAAACTCTAGAGAAAAACGACACGTGTGTGCGGATGGAAGGGTAAGCTGTGTGAAAATAATATAGACTGAAAGAGAAGAAAACAAAAAAAATAAAACATGCGGGGAGAATAAAAAAAATTAATGGCCAAGATCTCCAAATAAAAAAAAAAATCACTACTCAAGTCTGTAATATAAAAACCTAAAATATCAAGCTTAAATAAATAAATAAATAAAATCCATAGTCCAACTATACCAATTTTGGGTCTAGGTGTTGCAGAATAGTATTAGACACTTGGCACCTTGATGAACCATTAGATAGATTTGTGAAGGAAATCAAGGTGTGAGATCATGCCACCTAAAAAAATTTTGTTTCATCTGATGAACCAGATTGTGCCAGACCAAATAGGGTTTCAATTATAGGGAAACCCTAAATGGTTGGAATCCATTTGAAACCCCAAAAACTTGGTTGAAACAGAAACCCTAAACGGTTTCCCAAACCCTAAAGTTGGCCTCCAAACTTTTTTTAATCCGATTTCTAGCATTGTCCTTAATTACTTGATTAAATCACTTACTGTAGCGCCCGTCCTTTTGGTGGGACTTTTTAAAAAATATTTTTATAAAGGACAACGGGAATTATCGCCCGATTTAAAACTTTTCACTTGCATACCCAGGGTGCGAGACTCCACGTTTATAAATTAAAATGTGCTTTGACAATAAAAGAAGTTTACAGCGGAAAACATAAATCTTATAATAAAAAGGCCTCTTGTACGTTTAAAACTCGTGCCTAGACTTTCGTGCTCTTCCTTATGGGCCGTGTCCGTCCTGATCATGTAGTTCCTGTGGGGGGAGGGACATGCATAAAAACTAACATGAGTCGAAGACTAGTAAGCATTACTTCATACAGTTAAAATATAACAATATAGGTTTTCATTCATGCATTCATCATTCGTACATACTATTACGTGCATGCATACGTGTCATACATGCTTTTAGTTGAAAACGTCACTGGACGAGATTTTTCTCTTTTAAACATGGGCTTCCTTTTCATAAAACGTTTCTCCCGTCAGTGCCTTCATTTCTTCAAGAGTTTGTGCATACGTGCGTACGTGCGCTCTTTTGAAAACTTTACTGGACGGGGTTTTTCCTTTCAAAAGGCTTTCTTTTCTTTAAAACGTGTCCCCCGTCAGTGCCTTCACATCTTAAAGGTTCGTGCATTCGTGCGTTCATACATGCATGCATACATCCATTCGTTCTTATCACTTTCATAGGCCAGTACACACTGTTACGCCCCGTGTGTTGGGGTTAGCGGTCTTCCTTTGGATCCGGATTCTGCTCGTGGCCATGGGTTGGGAATCTCTTTCAAAGGGAGCAGCACTGGGTGCACTTTCAATACTACTTACCCGGCATTGTAATCTACCCATTCATTGGTACCTTTTTCATTCATTCATATGGCCGTTACGTATCTTCATACATTTCATGCTTTCATGTCTTTCTTTTCTTTTCATTCATTCGTTCATGTCAGCTCGAAAGAGCTGGAGCTTTCATTCAGTTCATTCTTTCATTTAACAGTCCTTTCATGAGAAAACATTTCTTTCCATGGGAAAACATCATTTGGGGGGTAAGCCTGAAAATGGTCTTTTCCTTTTTCAGTTGATTTCAGTTCTATCATTTCTTTAACAGTTCATTCGTGCATACATCATTTAAGAACATACATCAGCTTAAACGTCAGCTTTCATGGCATCCCTAAGCGTCACCTTGAACGTTGTCAATCATGGCATCCACAAGCATCACCTCATGGCGCACATGAGAGCGTCGGTTCGTAGGATCCATAAAAACATCCGTTGTCATGCCTTTCATGCATTTTCATCAGTTTGTAGATTTTCTTAGAAAATACATACAATAGATACAGCGTATAGTCATCCATTCACAAGTGTACAATTAATAATTTGGTTGCGTAAACAGGGGCTGCCAAGGAGGGGCCGTACATACTTATACATTTGAACACTTAGCATTTTCTTTCTTAAAGCGTCTTTCGTTTCTTTTCATGAGCATCTTAAAGAAAAAGCATTTCTTGTATCTTGGAAAACTCTAGAAGAGTATGAACGTAACACTTACCTGGACTCCATGCTACTTGCATGTTATGCAGTCCATTCATGTGCTTATCAGATGGCAACCTACATGCATACACATACCTTAGCGTCATTTTCTATCTAATGCATAAGCAACTTAAACTAGAAATAGAGTTGCATATCACTTAGAACACTCTCCTTCTATCCCATGCACTTACGTGCCCTTTACTATGTTAAACCCTTCGGGGACCACTTACAGTCACTATATCTTCCAACTCAAAGTCTTGTCTTGAGTGCTCATCCACTAAAGTGAACCCATGATCCACCTTAGGATTAAGACACTAAGACATTCATCTTACTCTTCTTAGAACCACATTTGATGCATGATTCCGACCGATGGAATCACACACCTCAATCCTAACGATGCACCCGTCACTACCTTCATGCATCTTAGCCCACACTAAATCCTCATTCCCATCCATACAAGTCACACAGCTCTAAGCAAACTCTGAGGCTTAAGCACCGTGCAACTATGCTCATGACAGATTACCCATTACATATGGTGAATCCGTCCGACACGTGTCTCACCATGTTACACATGTACCTTACGCCTTTATTACCTAAGATCAACATATAACATGTTGATCACCTGCTCGTAGGGACAAGAGCCATACTCCGATACCAACATTCTCTTAACCCAGCTAGCATGACTTTTCACGCTACCCGTCCCTTTTGACAGTTCATCCCAACACTTAACACGACAAGACTCCATTTACAACTACGCCTTATGTCACGTCATATAGCTCGAGACTACACCCAAGCTACACAGTAACCTTGTCGCGTTACCCAACATTCTGCTATGTCAACTCCTTACTCATCATGAGTATGGTTCCTCACGTACTCCTGTCACATCGTGACATCTCGTCACGTTCCCATTACGCCATTCCTACACTCTAACATTTCACCCGTCATAAGCATGACTGCCAATAACCACATCACTCTGTGACGTTGCCCAGTCATGCTTCCGCTGCGTAGTCTTACACTTGTTCCGCTACTTTGTCCATCGCAAGCACGACTGTCAATAGTCATGTCACTTCGTGACATTCCTCAGTCATGCTTCCGCTGCACACTCTTATACTTGTTTTGCTACTTCACGCATACTCTTAGCCATAAGTCCATCACGGTGACACTTGCCACCTCAGACTCAGGCTATGCCATAACTACTTCAGGACACTGTTCCACAGTTTCCGACACTACTCATCATGTTCCATGCCCATAAATCACATAACCATCCTTATCTCTACAACACGCCACACGGGGTGTCGCTGCCACGTGGAGTACACTCCACATATACTTCCTTCATACATACTACGCCACATCACCACTATGGCATACCCGCCATATGGTACATCACTCTACCACATGGAGTACACTCCACATGTACTCCATTCACATACATTACGCCACATCACCATTATGGCATATCCGCCACATGGTGTATCACTCCGCCATACGAAGTACATTCCACATGTACTCCCTTCATGCACATCACGCCACATCACCATTATGGCATACCCGCCATATGGTGCATCACTATACCAAATGGAGTACACTCATCATGTACTCACTTCATACACACTACGCCACATTACCATTATGGCATACTCCTCATATGGTACATCACTCCACAACATGGAGTACACTCCACATGAACTCCATTCACATGCATTACACCACATCACCATTATGGCATATCCGCCACATGGTGTATCACCCCGTCATACGGAGTACATTCCACATGTACTCCCTTCATATACCATACCCCACACAGAGTACACTCAGCATGTACTCTTCCCATTCCACACTACACCAGGAGGGTTTATATTATATATACTCTCCTTGTCACACATTACACCACACACAAAGTACACCCATCGTGTACTATTCCCATTCCATCTGCCACGTCACCAATGCAACACATACTCCACCACCACACCACACGACACAGTCCACAACACTTCACAGCACACTTTCCAATTACGTCCAACACTTCACAGTACACTACACAGCACAACACATCTCCACCCAACACACATATATGCCCAACACATCACTACACAGAATGACCAACACTTCATCACATAGCAGCACATCACAATACCACAACTCCACAAATACCAACAGTACAGTCCACAACCTAGTCCACTAATCAATATCTAACATAATTAATGAGGGATGGAGGGTTATACCATCGGCGGGATAACCCGTGCGTTGCTCGTTGATCGCCACAGCCGATGATGTCGGAAGAGTCGTACGTGGTGTCTAACCCACGTACGTTAACTGTTTAGGCATTTGGATAGTTAGGTGTGGTCTTGGAATGGCTCGTGGTGGCCTTATGATGATGGCAAGGAGCGTAACACGACAGATCTAGCCATGTACAGTGGCGGTCAACCACGCGCAGTGGCTGTCCATCACGTGTAGTGACTACCCACCACTCAAAGTGGTGGTTTGGACCTAGGGTTGGGCTGAGGGGTTGCTGGTGGTGCTCATGGTGGCACTGGGGTGGCATCATGGTGGTTCACAGCGGCGGATCTGGCCACACGGTGGAGGAGAAGCCGTGGGAGAGTGAGAGAGAGTGTGCGTGCATGGGTGGTAGATCGGGCTATGAGCGGTTGGGATAGCTCGGTGGTGGCCTAAGGAGGCTGGAGGTGGTGGTCATCTGCTGTGGGTGGAAGGTGTAAAAGCTGTGCGTGAGAGGAGGAAGAAGCCGTGAGGTGGAGGGAGGCTATGGGCCTCGGGTCACGTGGAGGACGAAGGGGAAGGGGAGAGGAGGTCTATGGCGTCGCTTGGTGGTCATGGGTGCCGCGCACTGTGAAGTCGTGCGTGGGTCTCCTCTTGCATGCTACGGGGAAGGTGGCTGCATGGGAGGAGTTGAGTTTGCTGGGGAGTGGTGGCCGGTGGTAGAGGAAGCTGTTGTGGGAGTGGTGGCGCCGGAGGATGGCGCACGGCGGCGCTACGTGCACCAAGCCTATTCGGGCTTTGCACTTCCAGCAGGAAGAAAGGGAGAGCGTGAGAGAGAGAGGCTGGCTGGTTGAGCTCGCTAGAGGGAGGCAGAGATTATGGTGCCAGTGGTGAGGTCTGCCGGTGCACGGCAGCACCGGGCTGTGTATTGGAGGCTTCGGCATGGGAGTGGGATGCGTACGTAGTACGCCGAAGGGGAGAAGAGGAGAGAGAGAGGGCTGGGGAAAATGAGGGAGACAGAGAGGGGGTCTGGGTATTTAACCCAGTCCCTTCGTCTGGAGATCCACGTAACGATCTAACGGTGGATCTCAAATACTGATTTGAAAATGCATAATTATTAATGTAATTAAAAACGCTTAGAGGAATTAAGGTAGAATATTATTCTAAACTAACTTTAGTTTATAAAATAATATTCCTTCATCATTAATAAAATGATGAAGTCTCACTTAACATATTAAAGGGAATAAAACCATTTAATTAATAAAAGCTCTCAATATAATTTAAATCTCATAATATCTTAAATAATTGAAATCATTTTAATAATAATATTAAAATGGTTTCCGACAATTATAATATTTTTGGAGCTCTTCAAGAATATCATTATTTTCGTATTTAAGATCAAATCTTAATTCAATAGCACTGGACATACTCCTTATAAATATTTCCAGCATATTTAAAACACTGGGCGTGCCCTAGAAGTCACACGATATCTTTTGAGACACACCATCATGGTTCGACATGCATGACAAGTCTCGCAGTCGCTAGATAGAAGGGGCAGGCAATTTACAAAATCTCTGCCCTCAAGATTTGCTTACTTCATAAAGACGGAACATATGTCAGAACAAGGTAAGCTTATGTAAGAAGGAAGGAGCAGGGTATCACACTTACACACACTATTAATTAATCAAATGCTTGTTATGACATCATTATCCAACCTTTTAAACTTTGGAAATTTGATTGGGCCAAGAAAAATTGGATTTGGGCTTGATAGCATCTCAAACCCTAACCAAACCCCCTTTAAACGCCAAATTGAAGCCCACTTGGTTGAGTCCCACCAAAGCCCATGAATTTGGCCACTTTGGCAAACCTTCTTGAAGAAGTTTCCTCCCTCACATGGCAGACCATTCACTTCCAATGGCTGCACCCAATAGTGCCTTGATGTGATGGAGAAATCGAATCCAACAACCTTTCATATCTCACAGCAGCTGCAAGCAATCCTTGCTCCTCTTTATTCTCCACTTTATGTCACATAGTCACCTCCATTCAAGGGTCATTCAAGCCCATAACTTCCCCCTCTAGAAGCTTAAAGTCATTCAAGACACATTTCACTGCATTTTATCACTTATTCACCCTGTTCTTAGAGAAAAATTCAAAAGAGCTCTCTCGGGCAGATTTCTGGGTCTTCTTGCATGGAGATTTTCGACCCATTGATGGTATTGTCGTACGATGACTCCTTCATAAAAGTTGTTTGTCTTTGAGATTAGTTTTTGTGGATATCTTATTAGTCTCATTCCATGTTAATTTGGTTGATAAAAAGTATTTTTAACCATAGAAAGATCATTCTGGACGTGAAATTGGAGAGTATGTTATGTTTTGGAATTTTTGACCAAACTGATGGACATATCTTGGTCCAAAAACTTTATGGAGTGTTGTTAGCATGTGTTTATGAATGTTCATTCAGGTTTTGTTGCATGAATAAAGCTTTTGATGATAAATTTCCTTAGATCTAAAACTTGAAAACTGGAAGTGAAAAAACAGTTCATGTTTTGAGAAAGTTTAAATATTTCGTGGTTTAATCTTATTCCAAAAGTTTTGTTTTATATGATGATACTAAGCCTCTTATATACATGTTAGGATGTTATTTTGAAGATATTTAGTATTATGTTTAAATATATGATTTTTCCATGTAAGAGGATTTCGGTTTGGCCAAAGATTTGATGTTGTTGGGTTAGATCCATGTTTTATTGATTTTTAGCCATGTGATTTTAAGATTGATGCTTGGATCTTCTTTAGGACACATTTTTAAACCATGTGATGTGATAGTTTGAAGATCAAATGTCTTTAAGTCATGGATCAAGAGATTGACCAAGTTAGTTGAGAGAAAAGTTTCTGTTTTTGGATTTAGTGTAAAACCAAAAAGTTCAAGTGTTGTTTTGTGACTTTTGTTTGATGATTTAAAGCATGTTTGATCTTAGGATGATGTTATGAATCTGTTAGAAGTAAGATTTGATTTTTTTTGGAATTCTTGGAGATTTTGTTTACTAAGGTCAAAACTCGTGATTTAAGGGTTTACTTTTTGTTAAAAAGTTTGGATCTTCTTACAAAAAGTTTAGAGTTGATAATTAACTTTTTCTTAATGGATATTTTAAGTGTGTTTTTAAAGTTAGGATAGGAAGATCTTTGTTACAAAATTTTGGTTTAATCATGGGTTTTGAAGATGGAAGAAATTACAACAAAAATCAAGAGAAATGACCTATGAATGTTTCGGCCATAGTGCGTTTTCTATAGTTGTTAACGGTTTTAAATTTTTTGAGTTGATATTTGAATTTAGAACATAATTTATATGAGGAATGTAGATTTTGGTAATTTTTTGAGTTATGATGTGAAATCTTTAAGTTAGGGTTAAAATGGTCATTTCCCCACATGTAGAGGGTAAAATAGTAATTTTAGTCTAATTTGTCTCTTTTCACATTTCTAATTGTTAGTAATTAAATTTCTAGGTTTTAGAATACCCATTTACAGTTCCTCGTGTTTCGCACTTTATTCTCATAGAACGCAACGATCGAGTTAAGTTAGCTCTTAACTTACTATCAGTTGACTGTGTATGTATGATGGGTAAGGGAACTATAGTTTATGTTCGTATGTTGTTAAATATGCCATATCATGCCATGTCATCACATATTTATCTATTACATGAATTATTTTATCACGAAAATCTTATATGTTACATAATATACTTTTTCTCATGTTACTATATGTTGCAAGTATGTCACAATACGTATGTCATCTGTTACATGTATGTCAAGTGACCTAATATTCACTGTCACATGTTACGCCATGTTACAAAATATTGTCTGTTACATGGTATGCTATGTTGTGAAATATTGTCTGTTACATGTATGCCATATTATGAAATGTTGTCTGTTACATTTATGTCTCAAAGTATGTCATGTCTGTCGTGTTATGTTCATGTCACGTTACGCTATGTCAGGACTTATGCCTTTTATGTCACGTTCATGTCATGTCACGTCACGTTACGAAATGTCATGTATGCCAGTTAAGTTATTCATGTCAATCATGACCCTAGGCGCTAGGATAGGGTAATATCGTAGTGGAACTCTTTTGCTCACGTTTGAATGTCTAAATAGGTATGAAATTCCCTGGGTTGATGAAGTATAGTCAATAGGTTGCGAATGGGCCCTAACTAGCTGGTTACTAGAGTGCGCCATGCCCTAACGCCGATAGGGCAACACTTTATGTTACGTGTGTCTACAGCAAGTGTGGCACAAACAATTCATGGGGCCACAACAACTGTGGAGCATACACTACGTGAGACACGGTGATTGTGACATGTAGAATACGTGGGGCCACAACAACTATGGAGTACGTATTAACGCACTCACAGTTGGTATATACACATGTGTTGTGATGAAGTAATTGGTAGGGACACACGGCTTAAGGGGACCCGTGTAGCACCCGTATGGTTATTTTTATTTATTCAGTCTATTGAATAAGATTTCAAATTCATGTATTTCACATTCAAGTCATGTTTCACGTTATGTTATGTTCAAGTTCACGTTCATGTTATGTATGCTCACGTTCATGCTATGTTTCAAGTCCATATCATGTTTCAAGTTCACGTTCAAGTCAGGTTATGTTCACCTTCATGTTATGTCATGTTCACGTTCACGTTATGTTTCTTGTTCTTGTTTATGTTATGTTATGCTCAGGTTCATGTTTTGTTTAAGTTTATGTTCAAATTATGTATGTTCACATTCATGCTATGTTTCTAGTTCACGTTCATGCTATGTTGCTAGTCCATGTTATGTTTTAAGTTCACATACATGCCATGTCATGTCAAGCTAAGTTATGTCATTTATGTCAAGTTATGCTGTGATTATTTATGACTTTTATTATGCATTCATGCTTTTACTGCCATGCATGTATCATTAACCTGTGTGGAAGTTTCTTGTTTACTTGCTGAGATTTGTAATCAAATCTCACTGTGGTAGTCTCAACTACCATCCCCCTGAGTGGTAGGCGATGTGTCAGGATTAGAGCAAGGAGCAGACACTGGCAAACTAGAGGAGGTTGACTAGACATCGTAGACGCAACACGGATCCTGCAACCTTCATAGTTAGGTCTTTGGATACTATGGAGGTAGGTCTCTGTTGTTTTGAGATCACAGTCTTCTGAGACCCGTGCTCTAATCGTGGATGTTTATTTTGTTAAGTATGCATGGATTATGTTTTAACTATTTGGGATGTTATAAATTTGGTGCATAGAATTGCTAAAAAAAAAAAATTATCCACTGCGAATATTTCATAATGCTATATACATGTTAGGAACATTCCATCTTATATGTCATCAATGGAGGTAGGTAACCTTGTGTTGAATGTCCCAATGCTTCGGATGTCCGTCCGATCCGAAGCGGAATCTTGGGGCGCCGCAGCCTCACCAAAATTACTAATGGGTTTGCCTTTCAAATCCTTAGCTCATTAACACTAAGTACCAACATTAATGGTAATCCCACTATCAACCTTAATGAAAGTGATTAACCCATAATTAAAAATCTAATCTAGAGTACTTAAGGGTTAATCAAGGGTTAATTAAGCGGGATGCTACATCAAGCTTTCGATCCATAGGGAGTCGGAAGAAACGCAACAAGACGCATACTTAAAAGAAAAGATCAAATTATAATATGACAAGAATCTACAAATTCTACCTAAAGCATGTAATTAAAATGAGACTAGGGCACGGATAAGAAGGCAAGTAAAGCTTTGGGCTTCTATCAACCAGATCTAATACTCTGATTTTTCAATCCAAACGATATACACAATTAAGAATTATAACATCAAATTCCTAATTGGAAGATATGTCATTATATTCATCTACTTTCTCAAATTTAACTTAGAACCTATTCTCCCTTTACAAATCTTTGTTTTCATATATAAAAATGAATATTAGATCTAGAGACGACACTATGTTCAAAAACAATAATGCAGCAAAAGATCATATCAATGTCATGAAAAACTTGTTTAAGTCACAATCATATATTCATAATCCTATAGCTCAACAAAATTAAACCATAGCAAGATTTAATATAATTGTCTCAAACTTATAATATCCAAAACAAATACAGAATTGAATTCTAGAATCTTAAACAATAAAGCTTAATCTATAAATTGAAATAAAGTCAGTATTTTCACCAATCATTTTCCACCCTAGGCTTTACCCAAGATTTAGTTATCCATAAAAGAACTAAAAAATAAAAATGGTATTTTTGTCTTCTCTAGATATGTGCCTCCCCCATTCAAAAGCTCCTAAATTTTGTGCAAATGATATGCTTATATAGGGTGGAAAGAAACCCTAATGTCTTCATGATTTTCGCACAAACAATTGCCTAAATTTTAGGACTCATCTTGGAAGCCGCGTATGCTATTTAGAAGTTTGAATTTAGAAATACTTATTAGAGAAACAATTATAGCCCTTTAAAATAGCTTTCCAACGTATGAAGAATCACATCAATCGAATTTGTGAGTAGAAAGTTACAGTCAAAATACTAAAGTATGTCTAGGCTGTCTCTTGGAGAATTTCAAACTTGGATTTCTTGCAGTTTCCTTTTGTGATTTTTTCCTTTTTTTCTTTTGATCCAAATTTCTCTTAGACCCCATCATTATCCTTATTTGAAGAGTCCTACACTCGTTGAAAGTTCTTAGCTTGTTCCAACGTCTTACCCACTTGAAAGTCCTCATTTGAATTTGACTAAGCTTTTGACTTGCTTTTTTATAGACTCTAAAATTAAACTTTTAGGAGTATCCCAAAGGAAATAGAAATTCAATTTAAGAATACACATTAATTCCTATAATTTCTATTCATATTTTAGCATTTTAGTCCAATAATAGGGTATTTAGAGTGCACTTTTGTACACTCTTCACACTCTCAAACTTGCTTATTGGTAGCCACGTACATGCTTTATGAATTTAAATTTAGAAATCCTTATTATAGATAAATTTGTAGCCCTTTAAGATAGCTTTTCAATGCATCAAGAATCATATCAATCCGATATGCGAGTGGAAAGTTACGATCAAAATACTAAAGTATGTCCAAGCTGACTCCTAGCGCGTTTTGGACTCTAATCCGAATTACTCTCAAACATCATCATTATCCTTATTTGAAGAGTCCTACACATTTTGAAAGTTCTTAGGTTGTTCCAACGTCTTACCTACTTGAAAGTCCTCATTTGAATTTGATTGGACTTTGACTTGCTCTTTTATAAACCCTGAAATTAAACATAAAAATCTGCTTAGGTGTATCCCAAAGTAAATAGAAACTCAATTCAAGAATAAACATTAATTCTTATGATTTCTATTCACATTTTAGCAATTTAGTCCTATAATAGAGTATTTAAAGTGCACTTTCACGCACTCATCACTAGTCCCTAGCAATTTATATGCTAAAGAGATGAAAGAGATGAGAATCACTAAAATAGGCTACCAATTCACATTTTCTAAATTCACATATCAAAACAAACTAAGGAATCCAATAACCTATCAAGATCAATCCACTTATAGCAATTCACATAGTGTCTGTGTGATGCCCCAGATTTTCGCTAAGTTTCCATTCGTAATTCTTATGGATATTATTTATCTATTTATTTATTTATTTGGGTTATTGGCTAAGTGTTGGAAGAATTTTTTAGGTCACTTTCTATTTTTGTTCGATTGGATCTTGGAGTTCTAAGTTTAAAAGCCCACAAGAGAAAAATAGAAGAAAAGGCCCATATGAATTTAGCCTATTAAGGACTTTGGCTTTGGAAGGCCGCCCAAGTTCACCCTCTAGGCAAGGAGATGGCGCCACTTGGCTTCAAGGAGTTTTTGGTCATTTTTGGAAAATTACTTCTCATCTTGAACTTTGGGAAAAAACAAAGATGACACTGGTCAAGCATGCATTGGATTTCTAGAAGAAAAAATGGAAGAAGCAAGGAAGGATTCGGCTTTCTAGAAGAGTTGGCCAAGTGTCATGCATGCAAATGAAAGGTGAAGAGTTTTGTCTTGGAAAAGGGTAAAATCTTGCATAGGGAAGTGAAACCTAGGGAAGAAGCACCTAGGTTATCACGTTAGTGCTACTTGGCAAACATGCTTGAAAGTTTTTAGAAGAAGCTAAGGAGATGGAGGAGGATGTAGGGTTTGGCACACACCTAGGGCACATGCCCATTGCACCTACCCACATGCCACATGTCTCGCATGCACACCTCACATCCAGCTACATTAAACTTGGATGTAAAAGTGGATGAGGAAAATGAGGGGACATGGTTTTGAGAACCCCAATGGACTACACAAGGACCAACAAGATTTTTGTGAGTTCCAAGGAGTTGTGCACACCACTCACCCTCCGAAGCACCTCCACCTCACGCCACTTTTTCTTAGCAAAGAATTCCCAGAAGATTTTGCATAGGAAAGACAAATGTGAGATTTCTTAAAGGATTTGCATTGGATCCCTAAGCCACACGCCCACTCAAGTTATTTTCTGACATTTTGCCATTTGTCATTCATGCATAAGGTAGAGGAAAAGGTTCTAGAAGGGAGTGGAAGAGACAATGCATGAAAATCACCCTTGTACCCCTAGGGTTTCGGCCACCACATTGCCACATGTCATGTTTTGAGTTCTTGAGAAGCATAAGGAAGTGGGAGAGCCACCTAGGGATCATGAATAGGAAGAAGAAGCTTTTTGCTTAGGGAAGAGTAAGGGACATGCATGGGAAAAGGAAGAGATACATTGGAAAAGGAAGAGACGCATGAGAAAAAGGAAAAGACACATGGGAAAAGGAAGAGGCGCATGGGGAATGGGAAGGATGCATGGGAAACATGCACCCACATCCTACATGCCTTTTGCCACTTGGAAAGCATGCACAAGTCTACAAGGTTCAAGCCTATAGTTAGGATTTATCAAATGTCAATTTTGCCCTTGCGATTCATTGAATTGGGACCACATGGGGGAGCATGCCCTATGAGCCTCTTAGGATTTCAAATTTTGACAATATATCATGCCACATGTCACTCATGCAGAGGATCTTTTGGATTTCCCAAGGAGAGACAATGGAGGGGCTTTGACATATGGTGTCCATGCAAGGATATACTTAGATTTCCTAGGAAAGTGAAAAGGATTTTGAATTTCCAAGGAGCCACGCCACTTGGCAATATTATTCTTTCCAAGAATACTTTTGTGTTCCCTATAGCCTAGCAAAAGACACCACTTGTCCTACATGCATCAGAAAATGTGCCACTTGTCCTACATGCATCAGAAATGGTACCACTTGTCCTTTATGCAGTGGGTCACTAGCAACCAATGGGATTTTCTCGGAGAACTCTATACAAAGAGAGAGGAGTCACACGCCCAAGGGGCCTTTCTCTTTTGCCATTCTTGGATTTTACATGCTCTCATTCTCTCCACACTCTCTTACATGACCACTTAGATATTTCCCGCACTTTCTCACACTTTCCTTTGTACCAAACAAGGGAGGCTTGTTTCAAGAAAGGGATTTTGGCATTTACAAGGAGGAACTGCAGTAAGAACTCAGTTTCTTTTTGTTTCTACACACACATATCACATATTAAACTCAAGATGAGATTCGCACCTCAAAGGACACTGAATATGGTGAAACACACACAATTTTCACACTTGCTCATGGGAAATGAATTAGGGTTTTCTCAAAGTGTAGAAAATTGAAAGTTTGAACGAACAAATCCTTTACACATTCGGCCATACTCATGTATTTTCACACTTAGTCGAGATTAGTTGATGATACAAGGAAGTTGAAGGGTTTCTTGATTGAAAACCCTAGAAGCTGATTGGTTTGGGACTTCTTAAGCCTTAGTGATAACCCTAGAAACCCTCACACACTCAAGAATACGGATTAGGGTTTTGGAACCCTTATTCTAACGAGTTATATTTCGATTTACAGCTTGCTATTTGTTTCATTTCGTAGAATTTTGTAAGTATACACTCAACTTACTCTTGGTTAATATTTGTATATGATTGTGTAAAACCTTCCATGGTTTTTGATTGTTTTGTTTGTTATCTCTTGGTTGTTTGTTTGAATATGTTAAAATGATCTTGAGTAACTGTAAGGAAGGAATTATATGTTTCGGACTTGTGATGAAATTGCCATGAAAGATGTCTATGAGTTTCGGTTTTCACTTGATTGAGGTTGATGGTATATGCAACATGGTGTTTCCATTTCAACATGCTTTGGAAGTTTCAGACTTAGCCAAAAATCTATGATTTCATGTCTTAGTTTACTATGTTTTGATTTCTATGATATATGTTTGAGGATTGGAACAAGTTTATGAGATGAATCTTCATGTTTTTGTGTCTATGAGTTTCGGCCTAAGCAAGTTCTCATGGTTCCATGTATGTGTTATGATGTCTCATATGGTTTATGTTATTATGCTATGAAATGAACATGTTATGCTTGGTTATTTTATGCACGACATTTCACATGTCATATGCCAAGTATGAGTAAGCATGTTTAAGTCTCGTGTCACATGCATTTGAGGAAGAAGTGTTTTCAAATAAGTTTTTTGAAAGAGGTGTTTTCAAAGAGGTGTTTTTAGAAAAATGTTTTCAAAGAAAAAGTTTTGTCCCGACTCCAAATGCTATGGCGGGGGAATGTCCTAGTGGAACTCCTCTGTCCATTCTGGAGTGCTTAAGAATGGAGTGGTAACTCTTGGGTTGATGAAGAACAGTAGACGAGCCATGAATGAATTCTTTTTAAAGGATACCGGAGCGAGGAAGCGCTTGACGCTAGTGGGTGCATAACACATGTAACCCGATGAAGTAAGGTTGAGTTAATATGAATATTTGTTTATGATGTATTCATCACGGTGTACGGACCATTGATGGTGTGGTAACTAGCAAGAGCATGCAATGCAAAGGGGAACCATGTTGTGTCCACCCTCTGAACAAGGATAAGATAAGAGCTTATAAGATAAGGATCACTTGATGAAAATCTCGTGATATGATAAGGATCACTCAATGTAAATCTTGTGATATGTTTTGATAAGACAAGTTCTGAATAAGTTCACGTGAATAAGAAAAAGTTAAGAAATTTTTATGAAAAGCTAAAGTCTCTGTTACAAGTCTCTTGAAAATGGTCAAGTGCATAAGACAAGTTCTGGTCAAGTGTATAAGTTAAGTTCTGGTCAAGTGCATAAGTCATGTACATGTTCATGCACGCATTTCATGAATATACCTTTTGTATGCTTGTGTTAACTATTGTATGTTGCGTGTTTACTTGTTGAGATTTATCGAAATCTCACTGTGGTAGTTTCCACTACCATTCCCAACCCGGAATGGGAGAACCTTTAGCAGAACCAGAAGTAGCGAGTCTGGATAATGATGAAGGCAAAGGATGAGCTCAACCTGGAGGAGAGAACGGATCTAGTCATGACTTACTTGGAGATAGCCTAGATTAGAAAGATGTTTTAATGATTTCCTTGTTAAGGCCTTTTTAGACAATACTTGTTATGTTAAAACATAAACAAGGAATTTGATACTCCATTGCTAAGAAATGTGGTTTAAAGCTATGAATGAAGAAGTTGGTATATTAGTTTATTCTGGTACAACATTTAAATGACTGATTCCTCGGTGATTTATTGCATACTGCTAGTAAACATAGGTGCATTGCATCTTATCTGTCATGTACGAAGGGTATGTAGCCTTGTGTTGCATGTCCCGGCATTTCAGTCACCGTCCAATCCCAAGTGGGGGCTGGGGGCACCACAGAGTGTGTGTTTTCCAAGCTATAACTATCTTACCACTAATCTTGACACATACAACATCAAGAATGTCTTAAGCAAAATGTTCAACTCCATAACTCACAGGTATTATAGTGTTTTATGTAAGTGTTCTCTCTATGGAGTTGACTAGTGGTGTACATACAATCAAATGGAGATTTAGATAATTAAGAACAAGCAACAAGCAAGCATTGATCTTATGATAGGAATACCAACAAATGAGAATTCAACCATTCTTTCCACAGACTTATTTGGGATCAGAACGGTCAAAACAAAATGTTGTAATGTGGCTTAGGTTAGGCTATATGAAAAAAAAAATGAAAGAAAATGATTCATAAACTTCCAAGTACAGACTTAAGGAATCTTATTAAACATCTCAGTAAACCACATTCCTCACTTGATGTACTCTTCAGCCTTTTAAATCACCGAGTAATGCCTCTCTTTTTTAT
This sequence comes from Juglans regia, assembly GCF_001411555.2. Taxonomy (NCBI): domain Eukaryota; kingdom Viridiplantae; phylum Streptophyta; class Magnoliopsida; order Fagales; family Juglandaceae; genus Juglans; species Juglans regia. The sequence goes on along the minus strand of NC_049912.1, from coordinate 11,751,412 downwards.
GTATATTTTTTCATTTTTTTTTATAATTTGGTGAAAAATTATGTCACCCTGGTATTTTTCTATTTCTACCCAGTCTTGGTATTTCTACCTTTGTAGCTCACTCACTTGAACACCTTGTAACTCTTGTTCTTCCATTTTTTTTCACTTTTTTTTGTATTCCTTACAAAAAAAGAATTTCATATCTAGTACACACTTGGAAGTAAAAATGGTAGAAAAAAAATCAATGTATAGGTTATACTCCAATGTGGAGAGGTATGGATAGTGTAGGTATATGAAGAAAAAAAAAATGCTATTTGTGTTTCTTGGCTAAAGTTGGCTCCTAGAGATCTATAATTGAAAGGGTTAGCTTGAAAGGCTCAAACGTTAATCCTAAGTTGACTTTCATCATATCCCAAATATATTTGCCATAAAATCACAAACCATGCAATGATATTCTCAAAAAAAGTGCCCATTTAAAAAAAAAATCAATGAACGCTTATCACAATTTTTAGCATTTGTTGGCTCTCAATCCTCTACAAAACTCACACATAAAGACTTAAGCGAAATAGTTCTTTAGATACATATGTCAAACCACCATCTTACCACAAAATTTAGATGAGTGCATTAGATATCCTGTGAATACCTCAGCATAATGATCAAGATGAGTATGTTGAATTCACTAAGATGACGATGCATGAGAATAAGTACACATGTGAAGGGATGTACATGTGATGCTTAAAAAACATTATGACACATGTAAACGTGCCACAGAGTTCCAATAAGCATTTATAAATGCATAATTTGCACCCCACCCCCGACTTAAATGAAACATTGTCCTCGATGTTTAAGAATCAAAACTGAATGGATAGTAATTGAAGATGGTAGAATACACCTGATGTGCGACGTGGGCAGCTTGGTAAGTATAAGAGATGGCAAATTGAAATGGTGAAATGATACTATCCTGCAAACAGAAAACAAAGAAAACAGCAACAAACAAAAAAGAAACAAAATGAATGAAATGAAAAGAAAAGAAAACAAATAAATAATAAAAAAAGGGTGTTGTCAAGGTTGATAGACTGGGTCTGCAAGTGAAATGTCTTCCATTTAAGGAACTTGTCTATCAATAAGTATTTTTAGGTGTTCATCATTTACTTTAAAGACCCGGCCATCCCTAGGGTCCTCTATTTCTACCGCTCTGTTTTCGAAAGCATGTTTCACTACAAAGGGGTCGATCCACCTAGACTGAAGTTTTCCTACGTGCTTGTGAAGTCTAGAATCATATAAGTATACTTGGTCATTAGGTTTAAAAGTCTTCCTAACAATATTTTTATTATGAAACGCTTTCATTTTAGTCTTATAGATCGTAGAGTTCTCGAAAGCATCATTTATCAACTCCTCTAACTCGTTCAACTGAAATTTCTTAAACTTACTCACTTTCAATTTCGAAGAAATACTAACAGGAGAAGTGCCACCTAGGCTGAGAAATGCATGCTTTAAACCTAAGGGCGGCGGTTTCAATTCCAATTTGGGACTTTCCACGCTTGAAGGAATTTGTTTTTCACTCTTCTTAGGCAACTCATCAAATTTCAGTTGCCAAGCCTGTGTTCCATTATCTTGAGTTTCATAAAAAATAGCACAAATATCAACAACATCAGATGAATCACTAACAGTATCAAACTTAGAATGAACAAGGAAATATCCAAGGGGATCAGAATCATGAGTTGTGTGAACTCCCTTATATATGAGTGCATCAATCATGTATGTTTGTTGGCACTCATCATCCTCCCTGGGCTGCTTACTGATGTGGAATATGTTGACCTGCATGGTCATGTTTCCAAAAGACAGTTTCATCAACCCATTCCTGCAGTTTATAAGTGCATTAGCTATGAAGGAAAGATCTACCTAATATGAGAGGAATCTTCGAGTCAAACTCAACAACTGACTGAGCATCCAAAACTAAAAAATCAACAGGGTAATAAAACTTGTTAATTTGGATCAAAATATCCTCAACTATCCCTCTTAGTTTCTTAACTGAACGATCAACCAATTGAAGCACAACAAAAGTGGACTTAATTTCACCCAAATCAAGCTGCAAATAAATTGAATAAGGCATCAAATTTACACTAGCTCCTAAATCTAGCAACGCTTACCCAAACTCATGATTCCCAATATTACATGCAATGGTTGGACAATAAGTATCCTTGTCCTTAGGAGGAATTCACTGCTCAATTAGAGCACTAACTTACTTTGTCAGGAATGTTGTCTTCTTAACATGGTGCTTTCTCTTAATTGTACACAAATCTTTGATAACTTTTTCATAAGTAGTAACTTGTTTAATGACATGCAAAAGAGGAAGACTGATTTTTACCTACCTGAGGTTCTCCAAGATTTCATTGCTAGAATCCAAAGTTCGGATACCAGATTTTAAAGCTTGAGGAAATGGCACCTTAACTGGACTCTTGATTACCTTGGCTTCCTTGGGCAACTCGGTACTATCATTGCTTTGTTCCTCTTTAACATCCTCTAGCTTATCAGTTGTTGGGACATGTAAGAACTTACCACTTTGTGTCACAATGGCATTGACCTCCTTCAAATTTCCTTGAATCATATGTTGACCTTGGGGTGTGGATTGAGCTTGAGAAGACAACTTGCCACACTCATTCACACTCTAAGAGCTCATCAACTTGGATACATGGCTCTTTATCTCCTTATTTTCTTCAACAGCCTGCGTAATCAAAGATTCAAACTTTTGATTAGTTTTACCCTATGCCTCAATAAAAGCATGCAAAGTATCTTCTAAGGAGTTCCTAGAAGAGGAAGATGTATGATATGGTGTAGGATAGGCGCTACGTGGTTGTGCAGGCTGCTGGTTTTAAGATTTTCAGCTAAAATTGGGGTGATTATGCCACTCAGGATTGTAGGTATCGGAGAAAGGTGCAAAAGGCTTCTTGTACATACCTAAGGCATTACATTGTTCCTCATACATTCCCTTCGTTTCAGCAAATGTGGAGCACTATTGAGCTAGGTGATCTATCCCTACACACACAAAACACAGTCCAAATGACTCTACACGAGTAGCCATGTGTGTTGGCTTTATATCCTTAGTTTTTAACAGCTCTAACTCCCTAGTAAGCATCTCAACTCTAGCTTTTAGGCTATCCTCTTCCCTAAGATGGTAGATTCCACCACTATTTGAATTTCTAGCAGGCCATGACCTATTTCTACTCTCAGTAGCACTAGGTCTGGTCGAAGTGTGAGCTTTTTCAGCAAGCTCATTGAGATATTCTATAGCCTCATCTGGATTTTTTTGCAAAAATTCACCATTACACATCATCTGTATGAATTGAAGCTCTCTAGGTGTAAGTCTCTCATAGAAATAACTAACTAAGTGCCAGTTCTCATACCCATGGTGAGGACACATACTCAACAACTACTTAAACCTCTCCCAATCCTGATACAAAGTCTCACTATTCTTTTAGTGCAAAAGTGGAGATCTGTCTATTCAAAGCATTGGTCTTATGTTGGGAAAAATATTTGTTAAAGAATACCTATGTCCTCTCATTCCAAGATCCTATAGATCATGGTCTCAGTGAATACAACCAGCTCTTTGCTATATCCTTCAAAGGGAAAGGAAAGAACTTAAGTCTCACAACATCATTTGTAGCATTATGACAATGGAAAGTCGCAACTACTTCCTCAAACTCTCTAATGTGCAAATAAGGATTTTCATTCTCTAAACTATGAAAGGTGGGAAGTAGCTGTATCATCCCTGTTTTAAAATCAAGTTAATGAGTGTTAGCTTAAAACATGATGCATGATGGTGTGGCTGTGTGTGTAGGGTGGAGGTAGTCCTGAAGAGTTCTAGGGGTTTGATTTTTGAGTTCACTCATTTCTTCGGAACTAGAATGATTGTCAAATAAAGGATTTAAAAAATTTGATTTTGATTCTACCACAGGCCTACAAGCAAATATACCCAAGGCATCTCTATATCTGTGTATGCAAGGTAACAAAATACTAAAAACTAAAATGAAAAGAAAGAAGAAAAAAAATAATGTAGCAATCTAAAAAAAGGAACGATGTTACCGCCTTTACAAACTGCTAAAATAAATTATTTATTTCATTTCTTCCACCGTCTCCCCGGCAACGGCGCCAAAATTTGATTATGCCCAAACTAGTATATGGTGTTATAGTATAGTTCAGGGCGTCGATCCACAGGGAGTCAGAAGAAATACAACAAGACGCAAGCTTAAAAGAAAATATCAAATTATAATATGACAAGAATCTGAAAATTATACCTAAAGCACATAATTAAAATGAGATTAGGGCACAGATAAGAAGGCAAGTCAAGCTTTGGGCTTCCATCAACCGGATCCAATACTCTGACTTTTTCAATCCAAACTGATATGAACCCGCAGAAATGGAATCCCTTGAACCCACGGGAATGGAATCCCTTGAACCCACAATCAATTTGAAAACTCACTCAAGAAAGCAAAAAATCAAGTCAATGGATGGAGAATCTAGACCTGTTGAGAACTCGTTTCAAGAATCTAGATTATATTAAAATAAAGACCCATTGAAGAACCTATCTGAAGAACCTAGATTACAAGGAGGAGCACCTTTGATAAGTTCAAAAGTTCAATCAAGAATAAGAGTAGTAAGCACAACTCACAATGAAAATTCATTATTGTCTAAAGGAACTTGTGTTGGACGGCTACAAGGTATTTAAATACCTAACCACCAATTAACCCTAGGCCAAAATAAGGCCCCTTTTATCCAAAATGCCCCTGGCCAAATTTTACCCCAAGAGAAACCCCTAGGCACCCCACTTTGCTGAAAATAAAACCCTAGTTCCTAAAAAGTAACTTTCCAAATATGCCCTTGGCCAAAATACAAGGCCTTCCCAAAAACCCTAGTTCATAAGAAATAAGACATATGTGGGCCAAGCATCATCAATCCCACTTATTCTAAACTAATAAAATGAATCATTTAACAAATTTAAGGCCCTCAATAACAATAGGCCCAAACAATAACTCTAAGTCATGTCTTCCACAGCTTATATTAAGTGGATCAAAACTAGTTCTCCTTCTTTGAAGTCCATATTGAGTGTTGGGCTCTTGCTAGTTTCATCCCAAGCGGATTGCACTAATCCTTGCATTGCTTCCTTGATCTTGTAATTGGCCCATTTGGAACTTGCAAAAGATCTTTAATACTAGACCCACCTTGGTTCCCATCATTCCCCCTCTCCTCAAAAGGATTCGACCTTGAATCTTCACCTACATTAAAAGGAGAAAGATCAGAAATATTAAAAGACATTATACTCACCTGGAATGTCATTGTCATTAATTTTCTAAAGAATTTGGAAAGGTCCATCTCCTCGAGAATGCAACTTAGTCCTTCTATAGGCTGGGAATATTTTTTTGCGCATGTGAACCCAAACCCAATCTCTTGGTTCAAAGATGACATGCCTTCGCCCTTTATTGGACTGTGAAGCAACCATTTCATTCTTTTTGGAAATTTGAAGTCGTACCCTCTCATGAAGTGACTTCACCAACTCCGCCTTCTTTTGTCCATCCAAGCTACTCCTCTTGCCATCAACAGGTAAATGCATCAAATCTAAAGGAGTAAGTTGATTAAAACCATAAACAATTTCAAAAGGAGAATATGAAGTAGTAGTAGTATGCATGGTCATATTATATGCAAACTCTTTAAATCGCAAACAATCCTCCTAGGTTTTTAAATTCTTATGAACAACAGTGCATAAAAGCTGAGTTAAGGTTCTATTAACTACTTCAGTCTGACCATCAGTCTGAAAATGACAAGTAGTGAAAAATAAGAGCTTAGTACCCAATTTCCCCCACAGCACCTTCCAAAAGTAGCTAAGGAATTTAACATCCCTATCAGAAACAATACTCTTAGGTACACCATGGAGTCGCACTATCTCCTTGAAAAACAAGTCAGTTATGTTCGTAGCATCATCTGTTTATATGGCATGGAATGAAATGTGCCATCTTACTAAATCTATCCACAACCACAAAATAGAATCTCTACCTCTTTTTGTCCTAGGCAGCCTAAAAAAATGTCCATAGATATGTCTACCCATGGCTCACTAGGAACGGGTAAGGGTGTATACAACCCACGTGGCAAAACATTAGATTTGGCCTTTCTACATGTAATGCACCTGCCATAAATGCAATTGACATCTCTCTTCATCTTAGGCCAAAAGAAATGTTCATGCAAAATGTCTAAAGTTTTCTTGACACCAAAGTGTCCCATTAATCCACCACCATGTGCCTCACGCACCAATAACTTACGCATAGAACAACTTGGCACACAAAGTTTGCTGTCTTTAAATAAATAACCATCATGCTTGTAAAACTTACCAAATGCCGCCTTATCACATGCCATATACACATAAGAAAAGTCAGCATCATCGGCATACATGTCTTTCACATATTCAAACCCAAGCATTTTAGCACTCATAGAAGTAAAAAGTACATACCTCCGGGATAGAGCATCAGCAACAATGTTCTCTTGACCTTGCTTGTAATGGATGACATATGCAAAAGGTCTCAATGTATTCCATCCATCTAGCATGCCTTTTATTCAACTTACCTTGACCCTTGAGATGCTTCAATGATTCATTATCGTTGTGGATCATAAATTTCCTAGTCCACAGGTAGTGCTGCCAAGTCTCTAATGCACGAAGAACAACATAAAGCTATTTGTCATAAGTAGGGTACTTCAGGGACGCCCCACTTAGCTTCTCACTAAAGAAGGCTATGGGCCGCCTATCCTGCATCAAAACGGCTCCAATCCCTATTCCTAAGGCATCACATTCAATCTCAAAAGTTTTGTTAAAATCAGGTAATGCTAACACAGGTGTAGAGCACAACCTTTCTTTAATAGTGGCAAAAGCATTCTCTTGATTAGCTCCCCAATGAAACCAAACATTCTTTTTAATTACCTCAGTGAGTGGTGCAACAATGGTGCTAAAGTGTATAACAAAACGTCGATAAAAGCTAGCTAAGCTATGAAAGCTTCTTACCTCAGTGATGCTCTTTAGCGTTGGTCACTCCTTGATGGTCTTGACTTTCTCTTCATCCACCTTAATACCTTTTGTACTAACAACATAACCAAGAAAAAAACCTTTGTCCACGCAAAATGTACATTTCTTAAAATTAGGATACAACTTTTAACATCTCAACACATCAAACACATATCTCAAATGCTGAATATGTTCATTTAAGCACTTGTTGTACACTAGGATATCATCAAAGCAAACAACCACAAACTTGCCTATGAATGCATGTAGGACATGATTCATTAATCTCATGAAAGTACTAGGCACATTTGTAAGTCCAAATGGCATAACCAACCATTCATAAAGCCCATACTTAGTCTTAAAAGTAGTTTTCCATTCATCACCCTCTTTCATTCTAATTTGATGGTACCCACTTTTAAGAGCAATTTTACTAAAAACACATGAGCCAAGCAATTCATCAAGCATATCATCTAATCTAGGAATGAGATGGTCATACTTTACCATGATATTGTTGATTGCCCTGCAATCAACGCACATCCTCCACGTCCCATCCTTCTTTGGCACTTGTAGTACTGGTACTGCACATGGGCTCATGCTCTCCCTCACGTACCCTTACTCATCAAATCCTCGACTTGCCTATGAAGCTCCTTTGTCTACTCTGGATTACTCCTATAGGTTGGTCAGTTTGGAATAGCAGCTCTGGGCACAAAATCAATCTGATGCTCAATGCCTCTAGTGGGTGGCAACTCATTTGGCATCTCCTCTAGGAATACATCCTTGAAATCCTTCAACAAACAAGCAGCCAAACTAGGACGAGACTGATTAGTTTCACCAAGATTAAGATAAGACTCTCTATAGACAAGAAAAATCATAGGGCGATCTGCTAAGAAAGCCCTCTTAACCTTACTCTCTCTTGCATAGAAACTCACTTTTGTCTTTCATTTTCTCTCTGCAGACTCCTTCTTTCTTACTCTTTCTTTTTTGCTCATTTTCACTCTCACTCTTTTTTTCCTTTTGCTCAATATCTTTTTCACTCTTTCTTTTTTGATCACACTCATTTTCACTCTTTCTTTTTTTATCACTCTCATTTTCACTCTTTTTTTTTGAGCAACCTCACTTTTCAGTTTCAGTTGGTCCTCATGGACCTGTCTTGGAGTTAAAGGAGCAAGCTTGATTGTTTTGCCCTACTTTTCAAAACTATACATGTTCTTGAACCCATCATGTGTCACCCTCCTACCATACTGCCATGGCCTCCCCAACAAAATATGGCCAGTATGCATAGGCACAACAATCATTCAACTATTGCAATTTGTATGCTCTAGAGTATTTTAAGGTTGGTAAATTCAATTTCTCAACCAAAGTAGTGCTAGCCACATTAATACAGCTCCCGCATCAATGATCATACTGCATATCTTGCTATTGACGTGGCATCTAGTATGGAAAATGTTCTCTCTCTGTTGCTATGCGTCATCCACCTTAATGTGTGTATTGAGAGCACGCCTAGCAACAAGAGACTCACCTGTCACGGTGTATTCCACTCTATCATCATCACTAGCACGATCCAACTCGGGCATCTAATCACTATCATCCTCACTCTCAGTCATCACGTCCCCATTGTCACTCATAATCATCACCTGCTTGTTCGGACATTGAGAAGCGATGTGCCCTGAACCCAAATACTTAAAGCATTTAATATCTCTATTCTTGAAGGTTGAGATTCTACCTTGTGTTTGCTGCTAGTTCCCTCATCTTTTCCCTTAGGTGGTTCGGTCTTTCTCCTTGCTTCAACTAGATCATTCATATCCCACTTTATTTTCTAAGTAGTGCCAGAAACTGAAGTGTACCTTGCTATCCCTTTTCTCTTTAACTGTCTCTCCACCTTCATAGTCATGTGCACCATGTCCTCTATCTCCACATAATGCTGTAATTCAACTACATTGCCTATTTCCCTATTCAAACCACAAAAAACTCTAGCCATGGTGGCCTCCCGATCCTCCTCTACATTTGTTCAAATCATCGTCACCTCCATCTCCTTATGGTAATCCTCCACACTCTTAGACCCCTGTGTAAGATTTTAAAGTTTTTCGTAAAGGTCCCTATAGTAGTGCCTAGGTACAAATTTCTGCCTCATGAGAGCTTTCAACTCTCCCCATGTCTCTACTGGTCTCTCATAATTCCTCTTCCTATTGGTCACTAACTAATCCCACTAAATAATAGCATAATCAGTGAACTCGATCACCGCCAACTTCACTTTCTTCTCATCGGAGTAATTATGACAATCAAACATCAACTCTATTTTTTCACTCACTCTAGATAAACCTTAGGGGCAATTCTACCTTTAAAAGATGGTATTTTCATTTTGATGATACCAAGATCTCTATCTACACCATCCCGACCCCCTAGGTTCCCCTGAAGTCCTCTTTCACGCCTAACTCTTCTATGTCTACCCGACCCAACTTTAGATGTTAGGTCTTCTTCATCCTCACCATTTCCTTCATTCTCATACTTATTTTCAACTCTAGGCTCATGTCGCCTCCTATCTCTCCCACCTTGTAGATTTCTAATCGTTGCTTCTTGATGATGCATCCTATCCCTCAATTCACCCAACACAAAGTTCAATTGCTCAAACTGTTGTTGCATGACTTGCAACACAAATAATGAGTTATCTGCCATCCCCTTTGGTGATGAGTCACTTTTATGAGATATCGTAATGTGCTGTACAAAAAGAATGTTAGTGAAAAACCTCACACACTCCCTTACGTGTTTACACTCGAATAATGGCACTCCACTCGTGTTTCGCTCTTCATTGGTTTTTTTTCCAATAATAGTCTCATACTCTCTTGCCTTTTACCTCTAGAGTTTTTCCACTCAAGTTCTTTAAGAACTAATTGAACTCAATCAAGACAATGCAACCTTGTTTTATCCCAACTAGTAATTAGGTACAAAAAATAAGAATAAGAGAAACACAGAAGGAATACAATGACACGAGAATCAATAAAATTATACGAATAAAACAAGATACCAACTATAATGAATTATCTAGCCCCTTTGATGATAAGGCTTAAGAAATAAAAATTTGTATTTGTATTTTTTATTTTTCTGATGATTTTCTTTCTTTTCACCAACTGATTTGATCACAATCAAAAGAATAAGCATTTGACAAAATCCTAACAATAACTCGAAACCCTAGAATAAGTGATATAAGGCAGGCCTTTTTTCTTTTGGCAACCCTAATCACAAGGTAACCCTAATCAAAGGATAAGGAAACCCTAGAAAATAATAAGAAATTCGTCAGCCTTAGGATGAAGGAAATTTCTACACTCTTTTTTTTTTATAAGTAATGCAAGAATAAAAAGATAGAATCAGACCTGATTGGAAACTGAGCTTTGAATACCAAATGATATGAACCCATGGGAATGGAATCCCTTAAACCCACAATCAATTTGAAAACTCACCCAAGAAAGCTAAAAATCAAGTCAATGGATGGAGAATCTAGACCCATTGAAAACTTGTTCCAAGAACCTAAATTATATTAAAATCTAGACTTGTTGAATAGCCTGTCTCAAGAACCCAGATTACAAGGAGGAACGCCACAAAAGTTCAATCAAGAACAAGAGAAGTAAACTCAACTCACAATGAAAATTCAATATTGTCTAAAGAGCTTGTGTTGGACGGCTACAAGGTATTTAAATACCTAAACCCCAATTAACCCTAGGCCAAAATAAGGCCCCTTTTACCGAAAATGCCCCTGGATGAATAGTGACAAGGCTATAGTAATGTGGCTATCGTAACTCTTGAAAGCCTAGTTCAACAAAATAAAACATGTGTGGGCCAAGCATCCTCGAGCCCGATTATTCTAGACTAATTCATATAACTAATAAAATAAATCTTTTAAATGATTTAAGCAAATTGAAAGCCTTCAATAACAATAGGCCCAAACAATAACTCTAAGTTATGAGTTCCACATCTTGTATCAAGTGGATCAAAACTGGTTTTCCTTCTTTCAAGCCAATCTTGAGTGTTCGGCTCTTGCTATCTTCATCCCAAGTGGATTGCACTAATCCTTGCATTGCTTTCTTGATCTTCTTGGCTCTTGATCTTGTAATTGGCTCATTTGGAACTTGCAAAGGATCTTTAAGACTAGGCCCACCTTGGTTCCCTTCACATGGAATGGGACAAAAATCCCAAGCCGTGGGAAACATGCTAGACTCCTCACCATGCCAGACCCTTCTTCATGCATGGCATGCATGATGCACGTCTCCTATACACATTTCCCCCCTCTTATTTCGCCTCTAGGGTTTTCCAATCACCTAACCTATATATATTGGCACTTGTATTCCTCTTCTGCACATAGAGAAACTACCCAAGCCGTAGCATTCTCCCACGATGAAGCCACCACCCTTCACAACCTCCATGCAGTCACAGTCATTTTCACTATGGCTGTTTCTCCTCCATGGAAACTCCTTAAGCCATGCACAACAGTGCCACGAGAAGGCTGAGAGTGATGTTGCTGTAGGAACCACCTAGACAATGCCCTAGTGTCGCCCAGTACAAACCTGCAAACCATCACGCACGACCAATGCACCCCAATGCCTCTCCTTTACTTTATCCCACGGTAACGGAGAATTGTCACTGTCCACCCTCCTTGCACCTCCCTCCTCCACTGCACCTCCACAAGTCGCCATCCATGTATCAGAACAAATTGAGAGGAAGAAACCAACTCTGGTGCATCCTCTCCACCACGGAAGCACAACCCATGTACGCCCACTGCACTTAAACACCTGCCCAAACCTCACTACTGTAGCCCAGTCGTGAACCCACTTGGAGCCTTTGCTGGCCATCACCGAAAAAGGGACCTCTGTTTTTGCTCCATAAAATAGAGCATCAACCTCTCCATTGTGAGCCATTGCAGCCACCATAACCAAGGGCCAAACGGGCCGGAAACCACAGAAACCGCTGAAAGTTGCCACCCCAGGTTCTTTGTCCCCCTCATGGTAAGCCACTGTCGCCATCGCCATGCTTCCCTTCACACGATGTTCTTGCTCTCTCTCTCTCTCCCTCTCTCTCAGTACTCCGCCGCAATCACCACCGTCCACCGCACCCCAGATTCGTCACGCCTCGTACCCTCAAAGGTATGCCTCAGCCCTAGCACCCAGCACTCACTTCGTGTTTCATAGTTTTCAAAATAGGAAGAATAATGTTGCTTTCTTGTAAGTATGAGGTTTTTTATGAAATTACAATTCTACCCTTTTACTTGAAAAACCAAACATGAGGGTTTTAACAGTGGGTAGTCTTTACTTACGGCCACATGGGCTTATTTTCTACTCGGTTCCCTTTTATATTTTTTAGTGTGTTATGTAAGTTATTTTGAAATTAAATGTTTTTGGGTTGGGCTCGGGCTCTAAATTATACCCATGGTAGGGTTATAAACCACCATTATACCCGTGGCTGGGCCTTAACAGAAACAGAACGGAACATCATCGGAACCAGATCACATTCAAATACAGAATCAAAACTTCATGCCAAGGTTTTCAGATGACACATCATATCAAAACAAAATACTGAATAGCTTCAGATCATTTCACATGTTCGAAATAAACAGAGTCCAAAACATCTTCATTTATTTATAACAAAAACTTTTAGATTTTTCATATTCGCTCCTTTTGCATAGTTTAGAATAGAATGCGCAAAATTAGCTCATGTCTACACCAGTCATGACAGAAAATAATTTCTCTTATATAGAATTTATGCATATGTAGAACAAACATTTGAGGTCGTTTCATACTTTTTTTCAAACAAACATGCATATTTTCAAAGTCGACCTCATTTCATTTCTTTTATGCAAAACTAGTATATGAACCCCGCTTACCTGGGCAACTTAGCTTTTCAGAAATTTCCTCAAAAATGTCTATAGTTGACTATAAATCGTCACCTATAAAAATAATCACATAATTTTCGTAAGTTTTCAATCAATCACGGATTTCGATATTTAAGCCTAAGTTTCTTAAATAACCTATTTTAATTCCTCAAAACTTAAAACGTTCATAATCCCAAAATATATCATCACTTCCTAAAATCACAAATATCCATCATAATCCACGTCAAACACAAAATATCAATATTTAAACTCGAAACAGCAAACAAATCTCATAGCATAAACCAATCACACCAACAACTCCATCATCCAATTCAACCGACCCCCTTACTCCTCGGACTCAGTCCGGCACAACCAACCAATTCATAGTAAATATGAGTTTCGCGAAAATACATTTAAATCTTAGAAGTTCTTTGAGAAAATACTTACAATGCTATAATATAATTTTTGAAAGATCACGGAGGTGCTAGAAGCGGCAACGTAGCAACAAAACAATGCCAAATGCACTGTGGCCCTGGGTCTTAAAAACTCACTTTTGAATGGTGACAAACCAAGACCCGAGATTGCTAGGGTAGGGCTTAGGGATGTCGGTGAAGCTAGTGGTGGTGGTGGTTGGCCGTGGGTGGCGGTTTAAGGCCAAAATGCTCAAAACGGAGATGGAGATAGATGGAGCTTTACCGGTGACAAATCGGAGCCAAGGATGGGTGCATTAGGTTGCTAGGAGGTCGATGATGAAGTGGTGAAGAAATGGTGGTCGGTGGTGGCGCGACGGCAGCACACAAGCACAAGGAACGTCGAGACATAGGGTTGTGCGTGGGGGCAGACTACGACGCTAGAGGGGCTGAGATTGGAGGGAGGTGGTCGCTGGAGGGTGGGGAAGGCCATGGACTGGGCGGTGTCTCCAGACGGAGGTGCACGGAGGCAGGCTGGGTGAGGAAGGAAAACGCACGGGGAGAGGGAGAGAGGGATGTCGCGAGTGGGAGGAAGCAGTTACGGAAGAAAAAAAAAAAAAAAGAAAAAAGAAAGAAGAAAAAAAGGGAAGAGAAAAAGAAAGAGGAAAAAGAAAAATTCAGGGAAATGAATGAGGTCTAATCCTCACAACTTGGGTCACAAAAATCCATCGAAAATTATTTCAAAACAACAGTTTAAAAAAAATAAATTTAAACACAGTGACTAAGTAAAATAAAATAATTAAATCCAACAATACAATAATTTAAAACCCACAAACTAATTTAAATTAAGAAAAATTTAAATGCATCACAATTATTAATATTAAGAAAACATGTCAAATTTAATTTTCACAAATTAAAAAAAATATAAAAATAAACCCACTAAAATCTGAAAATTTAAAACAAGAGAATCAATTTTTAAATTAATAACAAATAATCCTTCAATTAAAAATACACTAAAATACGAGGTGTTACATGTACCAAGTACACCTTCAACAAACCCAGCAGAAATAATTTTTTTTCATCTTCTTTTTTTTTCTTTTTTGGCCTCCCACCTTTTTCGTTCAGCCACCTCAATTCTTGCAGCTTTTTCAAATCTTCAACCACTTGAACCTTTTTTTTTTCACATGCTTTGATCGAATAAAGCATAATTTCTTTTGAACTAACTTTCTCTTTAAATGTAGATTTCCACCTAAGTATTTTCTCAAACTGTAAAGGTAAATTCATGGTCTTTCAGTCTTAGAACGGGAATGTTTTATGTGGATAGAAAAAAAAATAAAGGCTTATGTAAAATAAGGCTCAAGGGGGTTGACTATGGGAGTACACCATGCAATGATGGCATGATAATCAGGACGACTGGGAAAGCTTTTTTGGTTATGACAAAAAACTTGCCTAGATCATTTCTCTAATATTTGGTATCAACTAGGATTTCGCCTCAAGGATCCATAAACGGATTCTAGAGCAAAGCAAAATTGGACTTCCCTGACCCAGTTAATTAAACTCTTTCTCTTCATAAGCAAAATGGAATAAAGAAACAAAATGACTATGTGCTTAATTATGTTCAAGGTCAAAGATTTAAATCAAAGTACCCAAAAAACTCAGCTTGACATAAAACAAATTTTTGAAATTTTTTTTCAATCCTATCCTCAATCACAAATTTCAGAGTCATAGAGAATTCAATCATACTCAAATACGTGCTTGATAAGAGAATCCAACAACTCAAGACACATAAAATCATAAACAATCAAGAAGACAAAATAATTATAGGAGTTTACACCCCCAAACTTAAACTAAACAATGTCCTCATTGTAATTCAAAAGTGAGAAAGATTGAAGAAATGAAAGGAACTTCCCTAGTTTCATGGTGAATCAGCTGTAGTTTGTAATTTTCAGCTCTTTATTCATGCTAAATAAACCTGCATCAAAATCTAAATTATTAAAAAATAATAAAAATAAAAGAATAAAAGAAAGTTCTATGGGCTGCCTCCCATAAGCACTTGTTTTAAAGTCTACAACCAGACTTTTCAATCTTTATCAATTGGGATCTTCAAGAGGAATAAATGTGCAGTTCCTCTCCACTTGTTCTCCATAATAGTGCTTCAATCTCTAACTGTTAACTTTGAATATATTCCCTATCTTGTCCTTCAAGTCTATTGCTCCAAAAGAAGAAACTTTGTCAATTGTATAAGGACCTGTCCATCTTGATTTTAACTTGCTCATGAAGAATTTGAGTCGTGAATTGAAGAGTAAAACCTATTGTCCTAGTGCGAACTCATGCCTGAGAATATGCTTGTCATGCCACTTCTTCGTCTATTCTTTGTAGACCTTTGCATTTTCAAAAGCATCATTCTGAAACTCATCCATCTCATTCAATTGAAGAAGTCACTTTTCCCCTGCTGCCTTCAGATCAAAATTAAAACTTCTTTATTGCCCAATAAGCTCTATGCTCCAGCTCAACAGGGAGATGACATGCCTTTCCAAACACTAATCGGTAAGGAGACATCCCGATAGGTGTTTTAAAGGCTGTATGATATGCCCACAAAGCATCATCAAGCTTCTTTGCCCGATCCTTTCTATTAGTATTGACCATCTTCTTAAGGATGTTCTTGATTTCTCTGTTTCAAATTTCAGCTTGGCCATTAGTTTGAGGATGGTAGGCAAGTGCTATCTCGTGCTTCAGACCATATTTAGAAAGAAGATTATCAAACAACTTGTTGCAAAAGTGGGTCCCTTCGTCACTAATAATAGCTTGTGGAGTGCCAAATCTTGTGAATATATTCTTATGCAGAAATTTGAGCACTACCTTTGCATCATTTGTTGTGGTAGCAATTGCTTCCACCCATTTTGACACATAATCAACTGCTAACAAGATATAAACAAAGCCAAAAGTAGGAGGAAAAGGACCCATAAAATCAATTCCCCAAACTTCAAATAACTCAACCTCAAAGATATTTTTCAATGGTAACTCTTGATGCCTTGAAATATTTCTCATATGGTGGCACTGGTCACAAGTTTTCACCCAAGTATAACTATCACGAAAAATAGAAGGCCAAAAGAAACCACTTTGAAATACTTTAGCTGTTGTTCGTGTTGCTCCAAAGTGTCCTCCATATGATGAGGAATGACAATGATGGAGAATGGCTTGCATCTCTTCTTCTGGCACACATCTTCAAATGATTTGATCAGGGCATCTTTTGAATAGCAAAGGCTCATCCCAAAGATAATATTTCACATCATGCAGAAACTTCTTACGTTGGTGATAAGTGAGATCTGGTGGCAATACTCTACAAGTTAGGTAGTTTACAATATCAGCATACCAAGGAAGCTTGATCTCACATACAAACAACTGCTCATCAGGGAATGATTATTGGATCACTGACTCTAGTCTTACTTCATCTTGCTCCAACCGAGAGAGGTGATAAGCAATTGAATTTTAACTTCCTTTCTTATCTCGAACCTCCAAATCAAACTCTTGAAGAAGTAAGATCCAACGAATCAGCCTAGGCTTAGCATCCTTCTTGCCAATCAAATAGCGAAGTGCTGCATGATCAGTGAACACTATCACCTTTGTACCAATTAGGTAAGACCAGAATTTTTCACAAGCAAACACCACAACAAGCATCTCCTTCTCAGTTGTTGTATAATTTAATTGAGCTTCATTCAATGTTCGGCTTGCATAATAGATGGCCTTGAATAGTTTGTCTCGCCTTTGTCCTAATACTGCTCCAATTGCAAAGTTACTTGCTTCACACATGACTTCAAAAGGTTGACTCCAATCTGGTATAGTCATAACTGGTGCTGAAACTAGTTTCTCCTTAATTGCATTAAAGGCCTGCAAACAAACATCATCAAAGTCAAATGCAGAATTTTTTTCAAGAAGATTACATAAAGGTTTAGAGAGTTTAGAAAAATCCTTTATAAATCTTCTATAAAATTCTGCATGTCCCAAAAAGCTTCTGATTCCCTTCACATTATTTGGAGGTGGTAGTTTTTCTATTGTTGCAATTTTAGCTCGATCCACCTCAATTCCTTTAGATGACACTCTATGGCCAAGCACAATCCCTTCTTGAACCATGAAATGACACTTCTCCCAGTTTAGGACTAAATTTTTATCTTTACATCTCATATCAGAAAAGATAGCCATCATGCAACGTTGAAATGTTGCTGGAGCATTGCACAATCCGAAGGGCATCCTCCTAAAAGCAAGTGTTCTGTAGGGGCATGTGAATGTAGTTTTCTCCTGATCTTCGGGGGCTATGGCAATCTGGTTATACCCCGAATAACCATCTAAGAAGCAATAGTAGGAATACCCGGACATTTGATCAATGATAGGAAGTGGAAAATGATCCTTCTTTAAGAGCCAGTAGCCACACACATAGCAACCCCGTTCCAAGTTTATTAATAGCCCCTCACTTTTGGCAGAGGAATACCGTGATTACAAACAAGGTACTTGGGAGATTATCAAAACACCTCTCAAATACAGCCCAAAGACCTTCAAACAAATAAACGAACTAAACAAACTTAGAAAAATACCAGAGCAGTGTTGCATACAAGCCTAATGAGCAACGCACCAGAGCAGCGCTGCATACAACGCCACACTACAAATGTTCTGCACTAACCCTCAGAAAACCACCTTTGCATTAATTCCTTGCAACATCCTATTTACACCGAATTGATGCCAGGCCCCATTTATCTATTCTAATCAAACCTCGCAGCATAGAAGGTAAGTCTATAGTGTTTCTCCATTCTGCATCTCCCTCGCTTGCACCCCATCGAGCGAGCCAATCCACGACAGCGTTCCCTTCCCTAAAAATATGAGAGTACTTATAATCCATGTTCTTTATCAGCTCCTGAATCTCCTCCCAACAGTCCTCCAAATACCAGATGCCACACCAATTCTTTTGCAGCCACAACAGGACAACCTTTGAATCCAATTCAATATCAATAGCAGACAAGTTTAATTGTTTACAGCATTTAATTCCCTCCAGTAACGCCCGTAATTCTGCTTGTGTACTATCTCCATGATAGGAACCAAGGTGGGCCTACTCTTAAAGATCCTTTGCAAGTTCCAGATGGGCCAATTACAAGATCAAGGGCCAAGAAGATCAAGGAAGCAATGCAAGGATTGGTGCAATCCACCTGGGATGAAGCCAGCAAGAGCCCAACACTGAAGATGGGTCTGAAAGAAGAAGAACCAGTTTTGATCCACTTTATTCAAGCTGTGGAAGACATGACTTAAAGATACGGCCTATTGTTATTGGAGGCTTCCAATTTGGTTAAATGATTTATTTTATTAGTTTAGAATAAGTGGGCTTGAAGATGCTTGGCTCACATGTCTTATTTCTTTTGAACTATGTTTTTGGGAAGGCCTTGTATTTTGGCCAAGGGCTTATTTGGAAAATTACATTTTAGGAACTAGGGTTTCATCAATTTACTGTTGGGGTTACTGTAGCCGCGCGTACTGTAGCCGGTACTGTTCATCAAGGGTAATTTTGGGTAAAAGGGGCATTATTTTGGCTAGGGTTTTGATTAGGTTTGGCTTTAAAAACTCTTTGTAGCCTCATTTGAGAGTTAGACAATATTGAATTTTATTTGTGAGTTGAGTTTTCTCCTCTTGTTCTTGATTGAACTCTTGAACTTATCAAAGGTAAATCACAACCTTTGTGGCGTTCCTCCCTTGTAATCTGGGTTCTTGAGACGGGTTCTTCAACGGGTCTAGATTTTAATATAATCTAGGTTCTTGAAACGGGTTCTCATCGGGTCTAGATTCTCCATCCTTGACTTGATTTTTGGCTTTCTTGGGGAGTTTTCAAATTGATTGTGGGTTCAAGGGAATTCATTCCCACGGGTTCATATCACTCCATAGCCTAAATTCATAGAAAAAGCCAACAAAACAAACCCCTGCATATCCCGAATTACCCCTCCAGCCCTCGAAATTCCTAGTTTACCCAAGCAACTCTCGTTCATGTTTAGTTTGACTCTACCATGTAAAGGCTTTGACCAAGAAATGAATTGAATGGGTTGTTGTTGAATAGGAATAGGATAAAAATTTAGGTTCCAAAGAATGTAAGATTCAGTCTGGTTAAACTTTTTAAACTTAACAAGACCTTGTCCAAGCACACCTACCCAGTGTTTGATAGAAAGCCATACCGCCTGAATTGTCTCAACTTTTTTCTCCATTTGAGCAGAGCACCTTCTACCCCATAATCTCCAAGAAATGATAATAGGCCATAAACCAAGTATGACACCTATTTGTGAGGAATTCAAGGCTCTCCAAAACCAACTAAGACAAGTTTCACGCTATGATCTTCCATCCGGTAGCCCAAGTAAAGAGCCATGTTTTTTCCAAATCCCAGCGGTAACCTCCCCTTCAAATAAAACATGATTAACATCTTCATACTTCCCTTGCTTACAACAATTACATTTCGAAGCTAGGGGAATTACAATCCGCCTAATTTTGTCATCCACTGCTAGAGCACCATGCCACACCTTCCACATAAAAACAGAGAGTTTTTTTTGGGAGAATACTATTCCATATCCATTTATGTCCCTCTAGAATAGGACTTCTCACTCGAATACAATCCCAAGCCGATTTTGTAGAAAAATTCCCACTCTCAGTTTTGGTCTAGATAAGAAAATCTTCTCCCTCTTTGCTCCATGCCAACACATTAATGACATTTTCAGCAAGTTCCGTGCCCACCAGTCTTTCTAAAAGATCCACGTCCCATCCATTTTCAAGCTTGCAATCTTTGATTTTTAAAAGAGGCTGCTCAACCACTGGCAAAGCTTCAGCAAATGACTCATGTGCCAACCACTTATCATACCAAAAAAATACATTCCCATCTTTGATCTTCCATTTAGTATAATTCAAAACAGTAGGAATATTTTTTGCAGCCATACACCAAAACCTTGTACCCTTTGGAGGACCAAGTAATATGAAAGGTTTATTGCCTACATACTTATTTCGAAAAACATTTGCCCAAAGTGAGTTTTCATGCATAAGTTTCCATGCAAATCTTAACTGAAGAGCTTTTTGCATTTCTTCAAAAGGTCTAATTCCCAAACCTCCTTCTACAATTGGCCTACATATATTCCTCAAAGCCACCCATTTTCTCTTTCCTCTTCCATCCCTTTCTCCCCAAAAGAAAGAGCTCATAAGACGATTTAAAGCATAAATAATCTATTTAGGAACTTGCAAGATGACAAGAAGGTGCAAAGCCATGCTTGCAAGGACATGTCTTAGTAAGATCACTCTTCCCCCCACAGATAAAAGCCTCATTTTCCACCCACTAATTTTGGTCTAAACCTTTCTCACCAATTCCTCCAAATCCGCAATTTTTAGTTTTCCGGAAACAATGGGAGTCCCCAAATATTTAAACAGGAATTTTCCTTCCAAAAAACCCGTCAATCTTTTGAGGTTCCTTTTCCTTGCTATGGAAATTTTATTAGAAAAAAACGTAGCTGTTTTTTCTTTGTTGATCAATTGACCAGTCCAGTTCTCATATGTAGCCAGAATTCTTAAAATATTATGGATAGAAGTGCGACCACCATTCGTAAAAATGACAACATCATCTGCATACATTAGGTGTGATATCAAACTAGTATCACGGGCTTGTGAAAACTGATCAAAACTCTTCTCTTCCACACTTTGTTTTATAAGACAAGATAGAATTTGATGCAAAATAATGAACAAATAAGGGGACAACGGATCCCCTTGCCTTAGCCCTCGACCACCCTGGAAAAAATCTTTCATAGAGCCATTCATCAGGATGGAATACCAAGGCATGGAAATACACTCCCCAATGAGACTACAAACTGTATTGGAGAAACCAAAGGCAAGAAGCACCCTCAGAAGAAAATCCCAATCAATGCGGTCATAAGGTTTGGCCGTATCCAGTTTTAAAACCACATTCCCACCATGAATCTTATTATTAATCGAGTGCACCAATTCTTGAGTAAGACTGATATTTTCAAAGATACTTCTGCCAGGAATAAAAGCACATTGCTCAAGAGATATCATTTTTTGAAGAAGAGATGTCAAACGATTTACAATCACCTTGGAACAAATTTTGTAAAATACTGAACACAGGCTTATGGGTCTAAATTTATCAAACCCAGTTGGTATATCCATTTTTGGTATCAATACCACATAAGAAGAAGTATACAATCTAGGCCATTTTCCACCTCTAAAAAATTCTTCTACAGCAGCCATGTTGTCCATCTTTATAATATCCCAAGCACTTTTAAAGAAACCCACTCCAAAACCATCGGGACCTGGAGCACTATTAGAAGGAATAGATATCAATAGAGGGAATAGATACCCACTTTTAATACTGCACTTTCCTCCGCTGTGATGACGGGTGAAATGATATGGGATAAATCTGGTGCATTCCCATGTGTCTCCTTCTGCAGAAAAGAGGAAAAATAATTGACAGCTCCTAAATGAATCTCCTCAGGTGATCTCAAATAAGTGCCATCTTGAAGTCTCATCTCCATGACTCTCTTCTTCCTCTTGTAACATAAATAAGCATGGAAGAATTTGGAGTTTTGGTCATCTTCAACACTCCATTTAATTTTTGCCATTTGAGCCAGTCTAATCTCTTCCCGATGCCTCCAATCAGCCAATTCTACAATCTTCATCACAAGCTCTTGTTCAATGTTTGGATCCCAATCTTGCTGTAAAACAGACTCCAATGAATCAATTTGAGATTGTAGCTCCTGTAAATGATTCTCAGTTCTACCAAAGATCCGCTTATTCCAAACTCTCAAAGCACCCCTTAAAATTTTCAATTTTAGAGCCAATTTCAAGAGAACCGTATGTAACACCCGTCCTTGTGGTGGGACTTTTTCCAAAATATTTTTATAAAAGGACGACGGGAATTACAGTCCTATTTAAAAATTTTCACTTGCATACCCAGGGTGTGAGACTCCACGTTTATAAATAAAATATGCTTTGATAATAAAAGAGGGTTACAACGGAAAACATAAATCTTATAATAAAGAGGCCTCTCGTACGTTTAAAACTCGTGCCTCGACTTCCGTGCTCTCCTCCATGGGCCATGTCTGTCCTGATCATGCAGTTCTTGTGGGGGAAGGGACATGCATAAAAACTAAAATGAGTCGAAGACTCGTAAGTATTACTTCATTGAGTTAAAATATAGCAACATAGATTTTCATTCATGCATTCGTCACTCATACATACTATTACGTGCGTGCATACGTGCGTTCATTTGAAAACGTCACTGGACGGGGTTTTTATCTTTTAAACAATGGGCATCCTCTTAGTAAAACGTTTCTCCCATCAGTGCCTTCATTTCTTCAAGAGTTCGTGCATGCTTACGTGCATACTTGCGTTCTTTTGAAAACGTCACTGGATGGGGCTTTTCTTTCAAAAGGCTTTCCTTTCTTTAAAACATGTCCCCTCGTCAGTACCTTCATTTCTTAAAGATTTGTGCGTTCGTGCTTTCATACATGCATGCATACATCCATTCGTTCTTATGACTTTCATAGGCCAATACACACTGTTACGCCCCGTGTGTTTGGGGTTAGCGGTCTTCCTTTGGACTCAGATTCCTCCCGTGGCCACGGGTTAGGAATCCCTTTCATAGGGGGGCAGCACTGGGTGCACTTCTAGTACTACTTATCCAGCATTGCAATCTACCCCTTCATTGGTACCCTTTCATTCATTCATGTGGCCATTACGTATCTTCATACACTCATGCTTTCATTTCTTTCTTTGATTTTCATGGATTCATTCATCCATTCATGTCAGCTTGAAAGAGATGGAGCTTTTGTTCATTTCTTTCTTTCATTTAACAGTCCTTTCTTTTCCTGAGAAAACATTTCTTTTCATGAGAAAATATCGTTTGGGGAGTAAGCCCGAAAATGGTCTTTTCGTCTTTCAGTTCATTTCTGTTCTATCCTTTCTTTAACAGTTCGTTCATGCATACTTCATTTAAGAACATACATGGGCTTAAACGTTAGCTTTCATGGCATCCCATAAGCGTCACCTTGAACGTCGTCAATCATGGCATCCACGAGCGTCACCTCGTGGCGCACATGAGAGTGTCGGTTCGTAGGATCCATAAAAGCATCCACTGTCATGCCTTTCATGCATCTTCATCAGTTTATGGATTTTCTTAGAAAATACATACAATAGATACAACGTATAGTCATCCATTCACATGCGTACAATTAATACTTTGGGTGCGTAAACAGGGGCTGCCAAGGAGGGGCCGTACATACGTATACCTTTGAACACTTAGCATTTTCTTTCTTAAAACGTCTTCAGTCTTTTCTTAAAGAGTCATAAAGGAAAAGCTTTCGTTTTCATTTTCTTTTATCTTATAAAGACTCTAGAAGAGTATGAACGTAACACTTACCTGGACTCTATGCTACTTGCATGTCATTCAGTCCATTCATGTGCTTGTCAGATGGCAACCTACATGCATACACATACCTTAGCCTACATGCATACACATACCTTAGCGTCATTCTCTATCTAATGCATAAGCAACTTGAACTATAAATAGAACTACACATCACTTAGAACACTCTCCTTGTATCTCCTGCACTTACGTGCCCTTTACTATGTTAAACCCTTCGGGGACCACTTACGGTCACCACATCTTCCAACTCTAAGTCTTGCCTCTAGTGCTCATCCACTAAAGTGAACCTATGTTTCACCTTAGGATTAAGACACTAAGACATTCGTCTTACTCTTCTTACAACCACATTCGACGCATGATTCCGACCAATGAAATCACACATCTCAATCCTAGATAATACGTCCTTCACTACCTTCATGCACCTTAGCCCATACTAAATCCTCATTCTCATCCATCCAAGCCACATGGCTTTAAGCCAACTCTGAGGCTCAAGCACCGTGTAACTATACTCATGACAAATTACCCATTACATATGATGAATCCATCCGGCACATGTGTCTCACCATGTTACACATGTACCTTACCCCTTTATCACCTAAGATCAACATATAACATGTTGATCACCTAATTGTATACACAAGCACCATACTCTAATACCAATCTTCTCTTAACTCAGCCAACATGACTCTTCATGCTACCCATCCCTTTTGACAGTTCATCCCAACACTTAACACGACAAGGCTCCATTCACAACTACGCCTTATGTCACGTCACATAGCCCGAGATTGCTCCAGAGCTACACTGTGACCTTGTCGCTTTACCCAACATTATGCTACGTCAACTCCTGACTCATCACGAGTACGGTTTCTCACGTACTCCCGTCACATCGTGACACCTCATCACGTTCCCTTTACGTTATTCCTACACTTTAACACTTCACCCATCATAAGCATGACTTCCAATAACCACGTCACTTCGTGACTTTGCCCAGTCATGCTTCTGCTGCGTACTCTTACACTTGTTCCACTACTTCACCCATCACAAGCACGACTGTCAGTAGTCATGTCACTTCATGATATTCCCCAGTCATGCTTCTGCTGCGTACTCTTACACTTGTTATGATACTTTGCACATACTCCTAGCGATAAGTCCATCACAGTGACACTTGTCACCTCAGACTACAGGCTATGCCATAGCTACTTCGGGACACTGTTCCACAATTCTCGACACTATCCATCACGTTCCACGCCCATCAAACACATAACCATCCTTATCTCTATGACACGCCACATGGAGTGTCGCTTCTACGTGGAGTACACTCCACGTATACTCCCTTCATACATACCAAGCCACATCACCACTATGGCATACCCGCCATATGGTACATCACTATATCACATGGAGTACACTCCTTGTGTACTCCATCCACATGAATTACGCCACATCACTATTATGGCATATCCGCCACATGGTGCATCACCCATCAAATGGAGTACATTCCACACGTACTCCATTCATACACATCCCGCTACATCACCATTATGGCATATCCGCCATATGATGCGTCACCCATCAAATGGAGTACATTCCACATGTACTCCATTCATACACATCCCGCTACATCACCATTATGGCATACCCACCATATGATGCGTCACTCCACTACATGGAATACACTCTGCATATACTCCATGCACGTTACACCACATCACCACTATGGCATATCCGCCATATGATGTGTCACTCCACTACATGGAATACACTCTGCATAAATTCCATGCACGTTACGCCACATCACTTGATGGGATCCAAGATGGGCCTAGTCTTAAAGATCATTTGCAACTTCTAGATGGGTCAAGAAGATCAAGGAGACAATGCAATGATTGATGCAATCCACTTGGGACAAGTTTGGCAAGAGCCCAACATTCAAGATGGGGCTTGAAGGATGAAGATCCAGTTTTAATTCATTTGATCAGCTACGAAAGAGGGCAACGACAAGACTTAAAGGCTTTGAGCTCTTGAAGGGTTTCAACTTATTTAATTCATTTAAAGAACTTATTTTATTAGTTTAGAATAATTGAGTTTATTATGAGAAGCACTTAAGGGGGCCTATGCAAGGGCATGTTGGGAAAGTTATTATTTTACTGAACTAGGGTTAGGGTTACTATAGCCGAGTTACTTTAGCGAGGCACTGTAGCCGAGGCACTGTTCATCCGGGGGCACTTTTGGAAGATGGGGGTTTAGTTTGGCTACGGTTTCATTAGGTTTTGCTTTAAATACTCTATGTAGCCTCATTCTAATCAGTTTATGAAGTTTATGAAATTTGATGAATTTATTCATTGTGAGTTGAGTTTTACTCCTCTTGTTCTTAATTGAAATTTTGAACTTATCAAAGGTAAATCACAACCTTTGTGGCATTCCTCCTTTGTAATCTGGGTTCTTGGGACGGGTTCTTCAACGGGTCTAGATTTTAATATAATCTAGGTTCTTGAAACGAGTTCTCATCGGCTCTAGGTTCTCCATCCACTGACTTGATTTTGGCTTTCTTGGGGAGTTTTCAAATTGATTGTGGGTTCAGGGGATTCCTTTCCCGCGGGTTCATATCATCACCACTATGGCATACAAGCCATATGGTGCATCTCACCATCACATGGAGTACATTCCACTTGTACTCCCCACATATACAACACGCCACATCACCATTATAGCATACACGCCATATGGTGCATCGTCCACCACATAGAGTACATTCCACATGTACTCCTTTTACACGCACTATGCCACTGAGTACACTCCACTCGTACTCATCCCGTTCCATAATACGCCAGGAGGGTATATTTTACATATACTCTCCTTGTCTCTCATTACGCCACACACAAAGTACACCCAGTGTGTACTATTCCCATTCCACATATGCCACGCCACCATTACAACACATTTTCCATAGCCATATTACACGACACATTCCACAACACTACACAACGTACTTTCCAATTACACCCAACACTTCACAGCACACAACATGGCACAATACACCTCCATACAACACAGACAAGCCCAACACTTCATTACACAGAGTGCCCAACACTTCGTTAATCAGCACCACATCACAATACCACAATTCCACAAAACCAACAGCACAGTCCACAACCTAGTCAACTAATCCATATCTAGCATAAATACGAGGGATAGAGGGTTACACCATCGACGGGGTGACCCGTGCGTTGCTTGTTGATCGTCATAGCCGATGATGTTGGAAGAGTCGTATGTGGTGGCTAACCCACGTACGTTAACTGTTTAGGTGTTTGGATAGCTAGGTGTGGTCTTGGAATGGCTCGTAATGGCCTTGTGATGATGGCAAGGAGCATAACACGATGGATCTAGCCGTGTGCAATGGCGGTCAATCACACACAGTGACTGTCCATCACGTGTAGTGGTTACCCACCACATAAAGTGGGGTGGATCTCGTGGTGGCATCGAGGTGGCACCACGGTGGCTCACGGTGGTGGATCTGGCCATACCGTGGAGGAGACGCCATGGGAGAGTGAGAGAGAGAGTGTGCTTTTGTGGATGGCAGATCGGGGTCGTGGGTTGTTGGCTTGGCTTGGTGGCAGCCTGAGGAGGCTGATGATGGTAGTTACCCACCGTGGGTGGCGGTGCACGGCGGTGCAAGTGCATGCAATCCGTGCGTGCATGAGGGGGAAACCCGTGTGGTGGAGAGAGGCTATGGGCCTCGAGTCACGTGGGGGAGGAAGGGGGAGGAAGAGGGAGGTCCATGGTGGTGCTGGGTGGCCATGGGTGCCGCGTACGGCGGCACTAGAGGCCGTGCATGGTGAAGCCGTGCATGGGTCTCCTTGTGCATGCGTGTGTTCGACGGAGGGAAGGTGGCTGCATGGGAGGTGCCGAGTTCACTGGGGAGTGGTGGCCAGTGGCAGAGGAAGCTGCCGAGGGAGTGGTGGCGTCGTTGGGCGGCGCACGGCAGCGTAATGGACACCAAACCCATTCGGGCTTTACACTTCCAGCGGAGAGGAAGAGGGAGCGTGAGGTAGAGGGGCTGGGCTAGGGAGGCTCGCCGGCGTGAGGTGGAGCTGGTGGTGTTGACGGTGAGGACTGGCGACACAAGGCGGCGTCGGGCTGAGGAGTGGAGGCTTCGGCGTGGAGAGGAAGCAGCATACCACGTACGCCGAAGGAGAGAGGGAGGAGAGAGAGGCTATGGGGAAATGAGGGGAAAAGAGAGAGGGTCTGGGTATTTAACCCAGTCCCTTTGTTTGGGGATCCACGTAATGATCTAACGACGAGGAATTAAAATACTGATTTGAAAATGCTTAAACGTTAACTTAATTAAAAGCATTTAGAGGAATTAAGGTAGAATATTATTTTAAACTAATTTTAGTTTATAAAATAATATTCTTCATCATTAATAAAATGATGAAGTCTCACTTAACATATTTAAAAGGATTAAACCATTTGATTAATAAAAGCTTTCAACATAATTTAAATCTCATATTATCTTAAATAATTGAAATCATTTTAATAATAATATTAAAATGATTTCCGACGATTATAATATTTTTGGAGCTCTTCAAGAATATTATGATTGTTGTATTTAAGATAAAATCTTAATTCAATAATATTGAAAATACTCCTTATAAATATTTCCTGCATATTTAAAACACTGGGCATGCCCTAGAAGTCACACGATATCTTTCAAGACACGCCAACATAGTTCGACACGCATGACGAGTCTCGCAGTCGCTAGAGAGAAGGGCAGATGAATGATCACATAATCTCTCCTTCGGGATTTGCTTACGTCAAAAAGACGAGACATACGTCAGAAAGGAGAAGCATACGTAAGAAGGAAGGAGCAGGGTATTACACCGTACCACCCACCTCCTCCTGCCAGACTTGTTCCATAAATGGCCGAAATTCTGGATGTTCTATCCACATTTGCTGAAACCGAAAAGGAGGAGGACCATAAGAGAAAGGATTTTTCTGAAGTTCCATGAACATGGGGGAGTGATCTGATGTGGATCTCGCTAAATAACTAATTGCCGTATTCGGAAAATTATTCAAACCACTAGCATTCATGAAACAATGATCTAATTTCACCCAACTTCTCAAAAGACCCCGCTGTCCATTACACCAAGAAAACCTCCTACCCAAAGACCCCATTTCAATCAATCCACAATGATCAATTCAGGAATTAAAGTCTTCCATTGCTGCTCTCAGACGAGGTCTACCACTCGACGTTCTAAAATCTTCTCTAATAATATTAAAATCACCCATAATAATGCAAGGATCTGAACCAACTACCTGGTCATTCAATTGCTCCCAGAGTTCTTGTCTCTCCACCATATTACACTTCGCATATACAAAACAGCATAGAGTATTAGTCATACCATCCTCCAGTCGAAGTAGAATGAACTGCTCTCTACATCAGACAAGCTGTACTGAAACATCATCTTCCCATAACCCCCAAATTTTGCCAGCCTCCCCCTCATTTGTGATAAACTTCTCCATACTTAACATGTGAAGCAACTCTGGCATCTTATCCACTGCTGCAAAAGGTTCCATTAGAGCCACAACTTTTGGTTTCATTTTCTTAACCAATTTCTTTAATTTTTTTCGAGAGGTTCCATGACCTAAAGTAAAGCAAAAATACATGTGGTGGTTGAAAACAAGAAGGATGAACTCCCCCCACTAATCAGCTTCAAGGGTCTTCTTAAAAACCCTAAGTCATTGTGGCGCTCCTAGCCCCTACTTGGGATTGGACTGTGATTGAGATGTTGGGACATGTAACACAAGGCTACCCACCTCTCGTACATGACAGATAATATGATATGCACCTAAGTACACTAGCAATATGCAATAACTATACAATAGATAAATTAATAAAAGTCGAATAACTGAGCAATGCGATAAGCAATTGCGAAGCACATGGCACCATATACTAATATCATAACCCAAAACATTGTCCAAAACATAAACATAGGCCTTAAAGGCATAATATCCCAAAAAGCATGAAGCATAACTTTAAAATTTCCAAAACACGGGATTCCAACAAAAGAAACATAAGTCCACAAAAATACTTAAACACCAATATTCTTCAAGAAGACTCGGGCTTCACACGCTTCTCTAACGCCTTATCTTTGTCTCGGTTGTTACGTTGCTTGAACTTGGAGATGAATTCAAGTATACCCGTGATCTCTCGATCAATGGCCTTGACACTCTCCCAAATGGAGCACTCAGGCCGATTCATGGCCATTTTAGGCACAATCCTCTCCAAAGGAGGAGGTGCAGTTCTCTTCCTCTTTGTCATCGATGCCTCTTACTAAACCTGTTACAACTTCTACCATTCCAGTTGGGGAATGCTAGTGGAAACTACCGCAATGAGCTTTTGTGAGTTCTCAACAAGTAATCACACAATATACCATAGTTATTACAAGCATACAAAATGTATATCATGATATGCGTGCATGGATATGTACTTGACTTATGCCTTAACCAGAACTTGATTTATGCCTTGACCTTTTACAAAAGATTTGTAAAAGAGACTTAAACTTTTCATAACAAATTCTTAATTTTCTTATTCACGTGATGTCATTTAGAACTTGCCTTATCAGAACATATCACAATGTTTTCATCGAATGATCCATATCATATGAGCTCTGGTACTTGTACAAAGGGTGGACACAACACGGCTCCCCTCCTTGCATCGTGTGTTCCTGCTAGTTACCGCACCATCAACGGTCCATACACCATGATAAATTCGTCATAAATAGAGAATCGTATTAACTCGACCTTACTTCATCGAGTTACATGCCTTATGCACCCACTAGCGTTAGATGCTTCCTCGCTCCGACATTCTTTACAAAGAATCCATTCGAGGCTCGTTGACCCAGGGGTTACCACTTCATTCTTAAGCACTCCAGAGTGAATAGAGGAGTTCCACTAGAACATTCCCCCGCCCTAGCACTTGGGGTTGTGATAAAACATTTAGACTCTTTGAAAACACTTCTTTCCCCAAATGCATGTGACATGAGATTTAACATGCTTACTCATACTTGACATATGACATATGAAATGCCGTGCATGAAACAACCAAGCGTAACATATTCATTTCATAGCATGATCACGTAAACCATGATAGATCTCAAATCATGTACATAGAACCATAAAAACTTGCTTAGGCCGAAACTCATAGGCACAAAACATGAAGATTCGTGACATAAACATGTTCCAAACTTCAAGCAAATAACATAGGGATCAAAGCATAGAGAAACAATACATGAAATCATAACATTTGACTAAGATCCGAATCATTCAAGATATGGTATGGCCGAAATAACATGATACATATTCCATCATTTTAAGCATGTGAAAACTGAAACATATACAAGTATTTCATGGCATATTAATCACAATTTCAAGCATATAATTCCTTTCCATAGATTGATAGAAGATCATATAAACATAATCAAACGAGCAATCAAGAAATAGCAACCAAGACAAACATGGTAATGAAAAGATTTACACAATCATATACAAGTATTAACCAAGAGTAGGTTGAGTGTATACTTACAAAATCCTTGTAAAGAAACACTAGCAAGCTGTAAATCCAAACATACCATATTAGAAAGAGCATCTAAAACCCTATCTCAGGTTCTTCAGTGCGTGTGTGTGTTTCTAGGGCATCACTTGGTCTTAAACCGTTCGGCTTCTAGGGTTATCAGGTTAAAACCCTCCTCATTTCGCACATAAAGCAGAACAAAACCTAAGGTAGCCAAGAATACATATGATGGTCAAAACATGAGGATAAATTTCCACTTCACTATTCGATCTCAAGGGTTTCTCTTAGAAACCCTAGATCATTTCCAAGAAAAATAGTAGAAAGTGTGTGTTCTATTATTTCTCAAAGTCTAATGAGATTTGAATCTCATTTTCGGATTGAGAAAAGGTTTTGTGTAAGAGCAAGACTTAGGAAAAACCGAACCTTACCTTGCAAATCCTTGGGTAGCTGAAATCCTTCTCTTGCATGGATCCTTCTTGTTTGGATGGTGAGAAAACACAAGAGAGTGAGAAAGCTTTCAAAGGAACTTGAGAGAATTGTGTGGAGAGAGCGGAAACTCATGCAAAATCTGAAAAATGGCAAGGGAAAAGCCTCATAGGCTTGAACCCTTCTCTTTATATAGAGACCCTTCACTTCCCTCCTCGTTTGAATCAAAACCCTTGCATGTGAGACAAGTGGTAAGGTTTCTTCTTCTTCCTCTCTCAAAAACTGAAAACCGCTTGGAGTTCCCCATTTAGATTGCATTGACAAGTAGCATTCTTGGAGGTGGCGTGTGGGCTTCCCTCCTTGGCCAAAAATTTAATTTCCCTCTTATGCCCTTCCTTTCCCTTAACAAGTCAATATCTTCTCAATGGGTAACTTGGTAAAACCATGCATGTCCTTTCCAATTCCGAACAAAGAACTCTTTGCAAGGAGGACAAGTGGCATTGGGCATTTGCCATTGCCCTAGCCTTCCCCTCCACTTTTCCATTCCCAAAGTGTTGCTTCATCTTCCCAAAGTTCATTCCCTAGGTGACCCTTCACATTTCATTGGTCCAAAATACACCAAGTGACAAGTGGCAAGCAAATGGAATGATTGGGGGCATGCTAGCCAAAAACCCTAGGGGAAAACTTGTCCTCGATATAAAAGTCTCATCTTAAAAGTCTTCTAGAAACTTGGTGCATGCTTGACACATGACAACACCTAACAAAATTTGAAATCCCAAAGGCCTCCCTTCAGTTTCCTATGCAAAGCTTCTAGAAAGACACCATTTCACTTCCCTATGCTCCCCTTCCCAAGAAACCTACCTTGAAACTTGAATTTTGGACAAAAAGTAATGAGCTAGGCAGGTAAGCCCATCTTGGTGCTTTGCTACACCTCTTTTTCCTTCGTAGCCCACTTTCAAGATTAGCTTCAAAGTATAACATTCTTGGGTCACATAACACTTAGAAAATTTAGAATTGGATCATGGGCTTAGACTATTGGATCTAAATTCCCAATAAGGCCAAAATTCTAATGTAAACTAGAGCCACTCTTCTCCTGGGCTTAAGTTACTACATTAAAGGCTTCTAAGCCCTTTCAAAGTAAACAAGGCTCCTAAAATACCATGGCAACCTAGAACAATTCTAAGGGCCAAGCCTAGACGAAACTCAGGCCATCACAGTCAATTTTGAAGAAATCGGTAGAAAGTGTGTGTGTTCTATCATTCTTGAAGTCCAATGAAGTTTGAATCTCATTTTCGGGTTGAGAAAGAGACATGTGTGTGCAAAACTAAAAACCGATCCTTACCTTGTCTATCCTTGATGGTGCCGAAATCCTCTTTCTTGAAAGGATCCTCTGATGGGCACCAAGATGAACCTAATCTTAAAGATCTTTTGCAAGTTCCAGGTGGGCTAATTACAAGGTCAAGAGTCAAGAAGATCAAGGAGGCAATGCAAGGATTGGTGCAATCCACTTAGGATGAAGTTACCAAGTCTCCAACACTCAAGATGGGTTTCAGATAAGGAGATCTAGTTTTGATCCACTTGATACAAACTATGAAAGACATGAGCTAGAGTTATTGTTTGGACCTTGTTTAATTTATTGAAAGGGCTTATTTTATTAGTTATAGGAATTAGTCTAGAATAATGAGACTTGAGGATGATGTTTGGCCCACATATGTTTTATGTTTTATGAACTAGTGTTTCAAGAGAAGTTTTTAAGGGTAGTTTAGGGGTGTTTTAATTTGCAACTAAGGTTTCTTTTGGGAAGGCCTTATATTTCGACTAAGGGTATTTTGGGAAACGATCTTATATTAACCAAGGGTTTTTGGGGGATTGAGATATTTAAGTTACTGTAGCCGTGGCACTATTAACTCAGTGGTATTTTTGGAAGATTGGGATTTATTTTGGCTAGGATTTTAATTAGGTTTTGATTTAAACACTCTTTGTAGCCTCGTTTTAATTAATTTATGAAATTTGATGAATTTATTCATTATGAGTTGAGTTTATCTGCTTTTGTTCTTGAATGAACTTTTGAACTTATCAAGAGCAAATCACAACCTTTGTGCATTCTTCCTTATAATTTAGGTTCTTGAGACAAGTTCTTCAACAGGTCTACATTTTCATATAATGTAGGTTCT
Source organism: Juglans regia (assembly GCF_001411555.2). Classification (NCBI taxonomy): domain Eukaryota; kingdom Viridiplantae; phylum Streptophyta; class Magnoliopsida; order Fagales; family Juglandaceae; genus Juglans; species Juglans regia. The sequence continues at coordinate 11,717,510 of NC_049912.1, read as the reverse complement.
TGAAACAAATTCCTCAATGGGTCTAAATTTTCCATTGACTTGATTTTGGCTTTTCTGAGTGAGTTTTCAAATTGATTGTGGGTTCAAGGGATTCCGTTCCCATGGGTTCATATCATTTGGTATCAGAGCTCGATTTTCAATCAGGTTTGATTCTATCTTTTAATTATTGCATCGTTAGGCTATCGAAATTCTTAGGGTTTTTGGTTTGGATGAAATTTGCATTACTTAGGATTTCAAAATTCTAGGGTTTCTTGCATCTCTAAGTTTGTCAATTGCTTGGAGTGTCGTTTCATTGTTTCTCTTCTACTTCATTGTCAATTCTTGTATGCTTGAATTCAATTACTTGATTTTCACAATTGAATATTGTTGTTTGTGATTGAATTAGAGAAAAGAAGAGAAGAGAAAAGAAAAGAAAAGAAAAGAAAGGAAAGGAAAGGAGAAGAAAAGAAAAAAAAAGAAAAAAAAAATCGAAAAAAAAAGGAAAATGAAAATAAAAGGTAGCATATTCAAAGGTTGCTACATAGTTACAAGAAAGAGAAAAAAAGATATTTGTTGATTGAGCTTTATCATCAAAGGGGCTGAATACATCTTTCTACTTGGTATTTATAATTACTCTTTCCCTCATATAAATTCCTTAAGTCTCGTGTCATTTTATTCCTTCCTTGTTTCTTGTTCTTATTTCTTGAACCTATTGCTGATTGGAATAATATAAGGTTGTATTGTCCTGATTTAGTTCAACTAGTTCTTAAAGAACTTAAGCAGGAAAACTATTGAGGTAAAAGGCAAGAGAGTGTGAGATTATTATCAAGAAAAAGCCAATTAAGAGAGTGAAACACGAGTGAAGTGCCATTATTCTAGTGTAAACACATAAGGGTGTGAGGTTTTCCACTAATATTCTTTTTGTGCAGCACATTACGATGTCTCATAGGAGTGATTCATCACCAAAGGGGATGGCAGATAACAAATCTTTTGTGTTGCAAGTCATGCAACAACAATTTGAGCAGTTGAACTTGGTGTTGGGTGAAGTAAGAGATAGGATGTATCAACGAGATGCAGTGTGTAGAAAATTGCAAGGTGGGAGAGATAGGAGGAGGCATGAGCCTAGTATTGAACATAAGTGTAAGAATGAAGAGTATGTTGAGTCTCTTGTTGCCAAGCGTGCTCTCAATACACAAAATTAAGATGGATGATACAGCGCAGCAGAGTGAGAACATTTTTCATAGTAGATGCCACATCAACAACAAGGTATGTAGTATGATCATTGATGGGAGGAGTTGTATTAATTTGGTTAGCACTACTTTATTTGAGAAATTGAATTTACTTACCTTGAAAAAAGATACGGTGAGGCTGAGACCTCAAGAAAAAGAGAGAGTGAGTTGAAAAACAATTGTGAGGTCGATGGTTCAAAAAAAGATGAAGAAAAAGAGAGTGACAAAAGGGAGAGTGAAAAGAAAAAAGAGAGTGAAAGGGAAAAAGAGAGTGAAAAAGAAAAAGAGAGTGGAAAGAAAAGAGAGAGTGAAGAAAGTGAGAGAAAAACAAAGTGAAAAGTGAGTTTTTATGCTAAGGCGAGTTTTAATACTAACGAACTTGACGTATCTTTGCCTAGTGTTGTTGTCTCTTTGTTGCATGGATATGAGGTTATGTTTTCTAGTGGTGTGTTTAGTGGATTGCCACCTATTAGGAAAATAAATCACTACATTGATTTTGTGCCAGGTGCGACAATTCCTATCCGACCTTTCTTCGTAGAACATGATTCCTTGACACATTTGAAGGGATAAGGTAAGTGGTTGACTAGAATGCATGCTAAGTGGGAGGACTTTATTGAGACTTTTCCTCATGCAATCAAGTACACACATGGTGAGGAAAATTTTGTGGTTAATGCATTAGCAAGAAGGTATATCCTTATCTTTATTTTAAATGCAAAGTTATTGAGATCTGAACATGATAAAAAATTGCATGCTAATGATGATGACTTTGCTAGTGTTTATGAAACATGTGAGAAAGCATCATTTTGTAAGTTCTATAAACTAGATTAGTACTTATTTAGAGAGAATAGACTTTGTTTGCCTACTAGTTTTATGCGTAAGTTGCTTGTGTGTGATAGACATGGGGGTTTGTTGGGTGAATTTGGTGTAAGGAAGACTTTAGACATGTTGCATGAACATTTGTGGGAGTATTATTTGCCATTCATTAACATGTAGCATGAACGTTTGTGGGAGTGTCATTTGCTATTCATTAACGTGTAGCATGAATGTTTTGGGAGTACTGCTTGCCATTCATTGAGTTTGCATATAATTAGAGTCGTCATTTTGGTGTAAGGAAAACTTTAGATGTGTTTCATGAACGTTTGTGGGAGCATATAATAAAAATTTGCATAATACTATTGCTTATTCTCCTTTTGAAATTATTTATGTTTTAATCCACTTACTCCTTTAGCTTTGATGCTTTTGCTTGTTGATGATAGGAGTAGCTTGGATGAACCTTTTTCGAAATCTTTAGAAAATTAATGATAATGCATATAAAGTGGATCTTCCAGGAGAGTTTCATGTTTTTACTACTTACAATGTTTTTGACCGTTCTCCATTTGATGTAGGTGGAGATTTGAGGTCGAATCCTTTTGAGGAGAAGAAGAATGATGAGCACCAAGATGAACCTAGTCTTAAAGATCTTTTGCAAGTTTCAGATGGGCCAATTATAAGGTCAAGAGTCAAGAAGATCAAGTAGGCAATGCAAGGATTGGTGCAATCCACTTGGGATGAAGCAAGCAAGACTCCAACACTCAAGGTGGGCTTCAGAGAAGGAGATCCAGTTTTGATCCACTTGATACAAGCTATACAAGACATGAGCTAGAGTTATTGTTTGGACCTTGCTTAATTTATTAAAAGGGCTTATTTTATTAGTTTTTTTTTTTTTAATAAGAGCCAAGGTCAAATGTACAAGAGTGACCCCTTCCCATATTTTATTAAAAAAAAACCCTAACTTAGGACCTACGAATATAAAAAATAAATCCCCTGATAACAATGAGCCCACATATAAAAATCCAAAAGGAACCAACAAAAAAACTCCCAAACCAATACATCATCCTCTTCGAAGATACAGAATGCCAAGTTTGTCCAAATGAATAATTCCCTGGATAGGACCTTCTATGGAAGTATCATCTCTAAGCTGAAAATTAGCCCCATGTGCCCCCTGCTTAGCTAAAAAATAGCCACCATATTAGCTTCTCTAAAAATATGTTGAAAGCACACATTTAAATCTCCAACAATGTCTACAATTTCCTCCCAAAACTCCTAAAGAAACCAATACTTACACACTTCCGAAGCCAACCAACCAACTATGACCATTGAGTCCGACTCAACCAAAATGTCTCTCAAGCCCAATTGCTTACATAACCGAAGCCCATCAAGAAGAGCTCTACATTCAGCGATGGCGTTAGTGGCATTCCCATATGAATGTGCAAAGCCCGCCACCACTCCACCTTGAGAATTTCGAATAATGCCACCTCCACCTCCACCTCCACTTTGTTGCAACCGTAACAACTGGGCATGCTAAATCCTCCAAGACCGACCGATCATGAATGCTTATGGCCCGAAATTCTTTCATCTCACTCGACAATTCTCGAATCGCCATTTTAACATATTGAATAATAACGTCAGGATTAAAGAGCATACCTTCCAATCTTGCCGCACAACGAGCCTTCCATAGTGCCCATGAAATTGCAATCGAAAGCACCCACTAAAGCCAATCAACTTGCGGGGACATGGACACACGTTGCCACTAGAAACTCATCATCCCTTCCCAATTTCAAATCTGTGGAACTCTCATATGGCAAGTTTCCGCAAAACATTTCCAGATTTTTTGAGCGCCTCCTCCCCCACATAAAATGTGATTCAAAGACTCCAATTGAGGCTGAACAAAACATTCACACTTAGAATCAAAAGGAATGTCTAATTGTTGAATAATATTATCAACAAGAATTGCTTCCTCTTAGCTCGCCAAACAAAGAAAGACCACTACTTTGGAAGCCAATTTTTCCATAGCCATTTTTGCCAGGGGCATACATCACCATGTTCTCGGATTAGACTCCAAGCAGACTTAGTAGGGAACTCTCAACTGATTGATGGCTTCCATACACACCTGTCCACCCCCAAACGTAACTTGACTCTAGCCTCACAAATCAATGTAACAATTTCTTCTGGAACACATTCACCCAACACCTGAAGGTTCGTCCCGTGCACGTAAGAGTTTTTGCCACCTAAAAATTCAAGTCACCAACAACAGGAAGATATGAGATTAGCGGTCACTCCCCTACCCAGTTATCCATCCAGAAATTCACATGGGCTTCCCGTATGATCCACCTTGAATTACTCAACATCTGAGGCATGAGCTCCATTCTCCCTTTCTAGAAACAAGATCGTTTTTTAAGAGTCATCACTGAATAAAGGTGAGAATTACCAACCCGTTTGGTAATGAAAAAATTCGACCACATTGAATTATCATTAATTAACTTCCATGCAAACTTCATAAGTAAGGATGATTGAACCTCATGCAAAGCCCGAATGTACAAACCCCCCCCTCCACCAGCACACAAATTTTACTCCAAGATATCCACTTTCTTATTTTATTATCCGATGAGGAAGAAAATTTGAGACCACCATCTTTATCCCCGATATCACACCTTTTGGTAATTCAATACCGAAAGCAAGTGTACAGGCATACTATTCAACACATGTTTGAGAAGATCAATTTTACCTCCAAAGGACGGAATCTTACTCTTCCATCCCACCAACTTTTTTTGAATTTTTATCAATAACAAATCGAACACTCGGATTGTCATTCTCCCACAATTAGAGGAATGCCCAAATATGTAGACGACCAACTCCCTTCCTCAAACCCTAAATAACCTTCAAGTCATTTTTCTGGCCAACCAAAATAGAGGATGAAAAAAACATTGAGGACTTACTCGGATTATTCAATTGACCAAACATCACTTCATATCTATGCAAAACTCTCATAAGGTTCCGAATAGATGACTTGGCCCCATTAGCAAGAATCAAAATGTCATCCGCATATAACAAATGAGAAATCAACGTACCTCCACCAGGATGAGAACCAAATTTGTAGCTCCAAATATAGTAGAAATCGGTTGCCCTTCAAAAAAATCTCTAGCCATCTCCAACAAATCCTCTTTCACAATGTCCCAAGCCGTCATGAAATAACTTGCTGAAAAACCGTCCGGGCCTGGGCAACTATCAGCCGGGATAGACCATAAAGACTTCTTGACTTCATCCATAGTAGGTGTGGCACACAAGCTCTCGTTCTCCTCCAAGGACACCAGCTAAACCAAATCTAGCTCCTCCAGATTTCTCTCTATTGGTGACACTAAAAGTAATTGTTGGAAAAAATCAACTACAACTTCATGTACCTATTCCTCTGACTCTAACGAACGTCCATCATCCAATCGCATTCTATCAATTTTCTTATTTTGTTTCTTAAGCCTCATGGTTGCATGAAAAAAGCCAGTGTTATCTCTACTCTATGTACCCAATGCAAATGTTCTTGTTTACAACTCAGCCACTCCTGCTCAGTTTGATTCGAGTAAGTATGGGCCAACCCTACTTCCAGCTTAGAAATACAGTCCTCTACCTTTTTGAGATCTACCTCCACCCTACCGAATTCCTCTCTGTTCCACAAACATAATGCACGGCTAACCTTTTAAGTTTCATATTGATGCAAACCATGGCACACCCTGCTACCTCTTCATTCCAAACCATTCGTACTAAGGGGAGAAAGCCCTCATGAGTTCCCCACATGCGGAAGAACTTGAAAGGCCGAATACAAACCGCCCTTTCCCTGATGAGCTGTACCAACATCGGCGCATGATCCGAAGAAGTTATGGGCAAATATGACATTGTAACATCACCAAAGTAATTCAAGAATTGCAAATTCACCAAAACTCAATCCAATCGAGCCCAAATCCTTCTCCCCCCACTCCTTCCATTACACCACGAAAACCGATTATTGACACAAGGCAGGTCCACAAGTGCACATTCATGGATACAATCGTTAAATTCCCTCTTCACCCGAGGAGCTTGTAGGAGACCACTCCTATTTTCACTATTATCTCGAATAATATTAAAATCCCCCCCAATGAACCATGGAAGCCCACAAGGATTTTTTGGACTTTAGACGCTCCCCTAATTCCATTCTTTTAGCCATAAAACAACTAGCATAGATGACGTTTACAAATACCCGATGTAATACCCAAATCCTACTACGTAGGTCTTTATGCCATCTATTAATATCTTTAAGTTAAATATTTTGAAATAAAGACTTTCAGTATTTTATTAATTTATTTTAAGATGGGTGTGCTTTTATTTTAAAGTGGGTCATCAAATAATTCAAGGGTGTGATTTTTATGACCTTGCAATATTTCCTTTCAATCCCTTTAATTTTATTTACCCAAGAAATGGTCCAAACTCTTTTTAATCTTCACCATTCATTCCCTAGCTTATGGGATATGCTTGGTCAGATTCATTGACTTCCTTCCCTCGAACCCGTAGCTTCTCACATAAGCTAGATTAAAATCTCCATCCTTCTCCTACACGATAGCTTCCAAGACAAGTTAGTAGTCCATTTCCCACTTGTATCCCTCGACTTCCTGAGCAAGCAAGTGATTCCCTTTCTCTTCTCCATTCACTTGTCGGTTCTCATTCACTGTCGGTTCTAAGGCACACAAAAGAGAAAATTTCTGAAGTGTTTTTCCTTCGCCTCTCGGTTTCCTCTAACCCATGCGATCTCTCTTCTCTCAAAGCCGATCTCTCTCTTTTCGTAAACCTAAGATCTCCACCGAAAACCTTCAAGGAAATTGACCTTGTAAGTGAGTTCTATAACTCTAATCTCCAGTTTGAAATCTTAGATTTATGGGTTTAACCAAGGGTTTTGTTTAAGAAATTTTCTGTTGTGTCCCAGCTTTGAGATTTCGGATTTCTCATTTGCTGTGTATTTTCGTGGCTTGAAAGGGGAGCCAAACAGGTATTTCATCTTCCATGAAATTTTATTGTGATTTGGGGGTTTCAAAATATTGTGTGAACCGATTGCTGTGTAGTGAATTCTGGGTTTAATTCTCATTTGTTCCCTCTATTAGCTGCTCTGGTTGCGTAGTAGCCGAATAGAGGAATGAATGTATTTTGTGAGATATACTTTGCTCTGTTTTGGTGTTCCAATCGTGTGTGTGTGTGTTCTGTTTTATGGTTCTAGTTGTGTGTGTGTGTGTTGTTTTATGGTTCCGGCCGTGTGTGTGTTTAGGTTTTGTTTTGGGGGGTTCCAACCGTGTGTTGCACAAAGCAAAAATAGAAGTCCATCCTTGTGTTTTATCAAAAGCTTAAGCCATGTTTTAATTTTGTTAAAGTCAGGTCTTTACGTGTTAATTTTATGGAGTTAAAGTTTATAATTTTAGACATGTTTTCCTAAGATTTATGGCCTAAGTAAGCCACTAAGACTTTTAAATTAAATTAGTAAGCTGACCTTAGGAGTTCTTAAACTTGCCAACAGTTGTATCTCCTTATTAGTATTGTTTTTAGAATATATATATATATATATATATATATATATATGAGGCTTTCTAAGTTTTTACCACTCTTGTACTAGTAACTGTATGATTGGGTTTTGGTTAAGTAAGGGGTGCTTAAGACCATGAAAGCATTGAGAATTTGCTAGCTGTCCATGTACTACAGAAATTCTGAAAATATGTTCTGGTTTGGAAGCCTAAACCAGGCCACTTTACCACTTGCACAACTTCACCCATTTTGTTTAATCAAGATAAACTTTAGTATGAGAAACTCTTGAAGACAAGTGATCAAAAACCAACCCTCTTGTGGGCATTGGCCTTTTGTTAGATTTACTTCCACATGATATTACAAAGCTGTCAAAATGCCCTCTTCGCCGACATTTTCAGATTTTGTAGCACTTCCTTGTTCCCTACCATGCTTAAATAAACCCCTACTATCCTATACTTTTTAACTTATGATTCCTACCTATCCCATGTATAGAAAATAGTAGCCTTTAAAAAAAAGGGACAGCAAGCAAGCCTCGTACTCTCATGGGTTCTTAAATATTGGAAGGAGAATACTAAGAGTTGACTTAGTGCCACGTATGTAGCTAAATGGGTCAAGGAAGACGCCTTAATTCCATTTGGTATTTAAGGGAGCGCGTATGGGTATTCGATAGTAAAGTCTTAAGTGAAATGAATTTTAATATGTTATTCCCTTTCATTGAATAGGAGTTTAATTTCAAGATTCAAGGAATTTACTTGTAAAGCCACAAGGTAAGTAGCTATGACCATGCTCCTTACACACAAAGCTCTCTTATGAAAGAATGTCTCTCTCTCTTTAAATGTTCTTTTCAAGACTGAGTATATATTATGTACAAGCCTTTATTGGTTGCCCCGGTTAAGTACCCCATTGATTATAATTGTGTGCATGTAATGTAATGCATCATGATATTTTATGCATGCTCTCTCTTAAATAGCTATGCCGTGCCTATATGTAACATGACATGAAACACTCTTTTCAAAGAAATACATATGCATATGAACTAAGAAAAGATAATGAAAATGTTTGACTGCAAGAAAAGGAATGAAAGCATGAATGTACGTAATGGCCTTATGAATGAAAGGGTACCAAAAAATGGGCAGATTGCAATATCGGGTAAGTAGTGCTGGTAGTGCACCCAGTGCTGCCCCCCATGAAAGGGATTCCCAACCTGTGGCCCTGGGCGGGATCCAAGTCCAAAAGACTGCTAATCCCAACACACTGGGCGTAAAAGTGTGTACTGGCCAAAGAAAGTGAAACATAAAGTAAAGTTATTTCTAAGAAATGTTATGCATGAAAGCAAAGAAACGTTTATGCATGAAAGTATGGTTATTCCTTAAATTGTTTATGCATGAAAGCATTGTCAAGAATTAGCAAATGTTTTATGTATGCATGTTTTCAAAAGAAAAGATTATGTGATTAATAAGTTAACGGCATGGTGTACTGCTTGCTGAGTATTAGACTCACTTTGTGTTTATGTTTTAAATGTCCAGGTATGAATGAAGAGGTTGTGGAGCTGGGCACTGCTGAGGAGGGAGGGGCCGATGCTTAAAATTCCCTGTCAGTTCGGTTTTGATAATGATGGTTATGTTTTTATGTTTTTATGATGGGTCCCATGTTGGAACATTTTGTTGGGTTAATGTTAAAATAATATGCCCTCGGGCATAATGTAAATACTATAGTGGGGTGATGGTAATGGTGTAACTTCTATGGTGGGGTGACGGTAACCCCACATAAAAAGGTTAAATGCCTATTTGTATGTGTTGTAGGGACTGAGTCCCCTCTTATTTAGGACTGGTTATGTTTGGTGAATGGATGATGGACTCTAACAGTCCTTTACTTAGAATATTGAACAGGTCTTCTATCAGGTGATTCTTTTAAATTAGAAGTGCAGAGTACATGTATGACATGTTCACTCATATCCCTTATTCCCCTCGTAGAAAAAAAAAAAAAAAAAGTGGGGACATAAAAATATAGTACTAAAAATGATAAGGCAAGAACAAGTTTATGTGTCGCGACCTCGACCCAGTCTAGGATTAGGTCTTTGGGGCAGTGTGACACCCGACAATTCCCATGAACAACCCATCTAGTAATCGCTTGATCGGACAAAGAAACCAATTCGAACTCGAAACCAACATCCCAAAAAATCCAAATTTTACCACCTACCTCCGCATTATTAAAACAATAAGGGAACTTCATCCAACGTGCCCATCTACTATACTTATTAGAATTTAAAAATGGTTCTAAAATGGCCACCATAGAAGGGAGACTTTTATTCAAAATACGCCGAAGTCTACTCTTCGACAAAAGAATTCCCCTAATATTCCAGGTAAGAATCTGCATAAAAAAACTAAAGAAATTTTTTGGAATGAGTGCGGTGCTCCAATGCCACAATCGATTTTTCTTTTCATATCCCTTTCACTTTTTTCAATGGAACATGCATATCCAAATCAGAATCAAACGATTTTGCTGCTAACTCATTCAATTCCTCCTCATATTCACCCTCAGACCCAGCCTTGGATAGAAAATCTGCATGATTCACGTCTTCCTCCACAGAAAAATCCTTATCTCCCAACCCACCTAACTCAAATTCTAGAGCTTCTTGGCACTGAATTCTGCACAAATGCCTGACCGTCCCCCTCATAAGCTGCTTCTGTTAATTCAAGCCAATTTGGTTGTTGCCTATTCGGTGTTACCTTCATTGAAACAGGATCCTCTAATTCCTCTTCACTCATAGTCCCAACACTCACCTGAATCTGCACTTCGGCTGAAAGCATCCCCTTGGACGGTTCCTCTTTATATTCTTCCAAACATGCTTAAAAAATTTCCCCATCCATCGAGACGTACCAGACATCATATACCTGCCCGATGGATCCTTCCTTTCTCAAACGGATAGAATCGAGAATAACCTCTTCTCTGGTTTTTGAAGACTTTCCCACCACCATCTTCGACACATTATTGGTTACATCACCATTACAATTACCTACAGCCTTCAACATATTGTTGATAGCCTTCTTTTTACCAACCTCTTGCACGGACCCATTAACAGTTATTTTTTTCCCATCCGTAGGACATTCCTTTCTGGAGCACCGAGCCTTAACATGCCCTTGTTTCCTACAAAAAACATAGTACGAGGGGGTTGATTCGAAATAGACTTCCTGAAAGTGGCTTCTAGCAAGGCATGGGGGACCCAACCAAAAATATTTTCGTAGTGGCTGCTAAACATCAATTTCAACTCAAATTTGCTTGGCCTCCTGGCAAGTTACACACGCCGTGGCGTAATCCCTCTTTAGGTATTGACCAATACCATTCCCCATACTCTGCAACATCGATTCCTAAAAATAATTCGGCGGCTAACTCAACAACGTGATCCAAACAGGAACATAAGAGGAATCCTCATCTTCGACAAAATCCGGGGTCTAGTGAGAAACCCGAAAAGAGCTTCCATGAATCTCGGAGTTCCCTCTCGCCATCACAGAAATAAAATCTTCCTCTTATGCCATCCGTACCAACACATTCTGAGGGTTACACAATTGCCCAACCACCAACAGCGATGTCAACCCCCAATGATTTTTTATAAACGCACAAATATTATCGAGTGAAGGCCGTTGAAGAAGAAATTTTAGTACCACCAAGAATCGAAATGCTATGTAGATTGTTGAATCTCAGTCTTCCAAAACATGAAAAACATTCAGCCATCTTGAAATCGAGGTTCCCGTGGAGGCACAAACAGCTCAGGCAGCAACTGAGGATTCACAACCACCACGCCCACAAAAGCTACACCTGCAATAGACACATGTTCAGTACGCTGCAATCTACCGTTCGTCCACCCCTATACAGAGGGGTCACCAGCCTCCAACCCTGTCGTGGGAGGTATAAGGCCGGTGGCTAAGGCCATAGAAGCCCTAATCGCCTCCAAGCTATAGAGAGAAAAATATCCCTACGCCACGTCAGCCCTCCACAAATAATTCCACTCTCTTTGTATTCAAGCTTATTTTTATTAGTTATAGGAATTAGTCTAGAATAATGGGGCAGCTTATTTTTATTAGTTATAGGAATTAGTCTAGAATAATGGGGCATGAGGATAATGTTTGGCCCACATATGTTTTATGTTTTATGAACTAGTGTTTCAAAAGAAGTTTTTAAGGGTAGTTTAGGGGTTGTTTTAATTTACAGCTAGGGTTTCTTTTGGGAAGACCTTGTATTTCGCGCAAGGGCATTCTGGAAAAGGATTTTATGTTAACCTAGGGTTTTTGGGGGGTTGAGATATGTAAGTTACTATAGCTGAGTACTGTAGCCGTCACACTATTCACTTAGGGATATTTTTGGAAGATGGAGATTTATTTTGGTTAGGGTATTCATTAGGTTTTGGTTTAAATATTCTTTGTAGTCTCATTTTAATTAGTTTATGAAATTTGATAAATTTATTCATTGTGAGTTGAGTTGCACTCAATTGGTTCTCTACTAAGCAAGAGCAAAGTGGTAAAAATAAGAAGAGGTGCACCGATTGGCCTGGGATGGGCCATACATACCATAACATCATCGTATTACCATGGGAAGCCGGCAAATGAAAAACTCCGACATCATAATTTTGTCACTTTGCACTCAATTGGTTCTCTACTAAGCAAGGCAAAGTGGTAAAAATAAGAGGTGCTCTGATTGGCACGGGGATGGGCCATACATATCATAAGGTCATGGTAGTACAGTGGGAAACCCACGAGCGAAAAACTCCTACCTTATAACTTTGCCACTTCGCATTCAATTGGTTCTCTACTAAGCAAGGGCAAAGTGGTAAAAATAAGAGGTGCTCCGATTGGCTTGGGGATGGGGCAATAAGGTCATCGTATTACCATGGGAAGCCCATGAATGAAAAACTCCAACCTCAATACTTTGTCACTTTGAACACAATTGGTTCTCTACTAAGCAACGCAAAGTTGTAAAAACAAGAGGTGCTCCGATTGGCCTTGGGGATGGGGTATACATACCATATGGTCATGGTATTCTCGTGGGATGCCCGTGATTCTAAAACTCCAACCTCATAACTTCAGCACTTTGCAGTCAATTGCTTCTCTACTAAACAAGGGCAAAGTGGTAAAAATAAAAGGTGCTCCGATTGGCCTGGCGATGAGGCATACATACCATAAGGTCATGTTATTACCATGGGAAGCCCACTAATGAAAAACTCCAGCCTCATTACTTTGTCACTTTGCACTCAATTGGTTCTCTACTAAGCATGGCAAAGTTGTAAAAATAAGAGGAGCTCTGTTTGGCCTAAGGGATGGGGTATACATACTATAAGGTCATGGTATTCCCGTGGGAAGCTTGTGATTGAGAAACTCCAACCTCATAACTTTCCCACTTTTGCACTCAATTGGTTCTCTACTAAGAATGGACAAAGTGGTCAAAATAAGAGGTGCTCAGATTGGCCCGGGAATGGGGCATACATACCATAAGGACATGGTAATACAATGGGAAACCCGCGAGCAAAAAACTCTGACCTCATAACTTTGCCACTTTGCAGTTAATTGGTTCTCTACTAAGTAAGGGCAAAGTGGTAAATATAGGAGGTGCTCTAATTGGCTGGGGATGGAGAATACATACCATAAGGTCATGGTATTACAATGGGAAGCCCAAGATTGAGAAACTCCAATCTCATAAGTTAGCCACTTTGCACTCAATTGGTTCTTTACAAAGCAAGGGCAAAGTGGTAAAAATAAGAGGTGCTCCGATTGGCCCGGGGATGAGGCATACATACCATAAGGTCATGGCAATACAATGGCAAACTTGCGAGCGAAAAACTTCAACCTTATAACTTTGCCACTTTGCACTTAATCAGTTCTCTACTAAGCAAGGGCTAAGTGGTAAAAATAAGAGGTGTTCCGATTGGCCTGAGGATGGGGCATACATACCATAAGGTCATGGTATTACCATGGGAACCCCACGATTGAGAAACTCCAACCTCATAACTTTTCCACTTTGTACTCAATTGGTTCACTACTAAGCAAGGGCAAAGTGGTGAAAATAAGAGGTGCTCCGATTGACCTGGGGATGGGGCATACATACCTTAAGGTCATAGTAGTACAACGGGAAACCCGCGAGCGAAAAACTCTGAGGTCATAACTCTGCCACTTTGCACTCAATTGGTTCTTGTGGCACCCTTTGCCCCCGCTTGGGATTGGACGGTGACTGAGACGCCGGGACATGTAATACAAGGCTACACACCACTCGTACATGACAGATAATATGCTATGAACCTAAGTACACTAGCAGTATTCAATAACGATGCAGCGGAAAGTTAATAAAAGTCGGATAACTAAGCAACGTGATAAGCAATTGCAAAGCACTTGGTACCATAAACTAATATCATAATCCAAAACATTGTCCCAAAACATAACAGAGGCCTTAAAGGCAAAATATCCCTATAAGCATGAAAAATAATTTTAAAGTTCCCAAAATAGGGCATTCCCACAAAAGAAACATTAGTCCACAAAAGATGGCCATAAATGTTGTTACCATCTCTCTCTCTCTCTCTCCCCACAAAACACTTACACTCGCGTACTTTTCATAACCATCATCCCATTGGGAGATAGACACCATGGGATTGCTAAGGCTCAGGCTGTAACAGACCTAAATCCTTTGCTACTACCTTCGTGTCAGCTGAAGCCTTAGAGGCTCGCTCTAAATATGTAGACAATTGGTCCATATTCCACCGAAACTTCAAGTGTACCTCTTACAACTTCTACCATTCCGGTTGGGAAATGGTAGTGGAAACTTTTAAATTACGTTTTTCATGAATGAACTGTTAAATGATGAAAAGGACTAAAATGACTGAAATGAATGAAACAAAGGACTGAATGAATGAATGTCTTATTGTATGAAAATACGTAACTGCCATATGAATGAAAAGGGTACCAAAGGAATGGGCAGATTGCAATGCCGGATAAGTAGTACTGGTAGTGCACCCAATGCTGCCCATGACTGAAATGGATTCCCAACATGTGGCCATGGGCAAAATCTAGGTCTGAAGGAAGACCGCTAACCCAAACACAAGGGGCGTAATAGTGTGTACTAGCCAAAGAAAGTGAAATATGAAAGTATGATTATTTCTTAAAATATTTATACATGAAAGCATAGTTATTTCTTAGAATGTTTATGCATGAGAGTATGACTTATTTCTTAAACTGTTATGCATGAAAGCATTGTCAAGAATTAGCTAAAATGTTTATGTATGCATGTTTTCAGAAGAAAAGAATAGATGCTTAGTATGTTCACTGCATGGTGTACTATTTACTAAGTATTCGACTCATTTTTGTTTTAAATTTTTTAAACGTCTAGGTAATGATGAAAAGGCTGGGGAGCAAGGCATTACTGCAAAGAGAGGGGCAAACTGATGAGGACATCTTTTTATTACTGTTATTTTGGTTATTTTACTTATGTTTTCTTTATTTTAATGGGCTTGGGCTTGGGCTTTAGCCCATAACCTTTTTTAGGTTTACTTGGCTTTTGTTATTTTCCTATTTAAATACTTGTAACGAAATACTGAAGGGCAGTTGTTGAAGAATTAAGAATTGTGTGCTTGTGCAGCCGCCTCCTTCCAATCCCCATTTCTATTGCTTTCGGCTTCTTCTCTTCTCCTTCTGGTTCTTCTTCTCTTCTCTTTCTGATTCTTTCTTCTCTATTTCCTATTATTCAACGCCTATTTCTATTCTCATTACTACCCTACATCATATTGGTATCAAGAGCCGGTTGTATTGTTTTCTCAAACAATACCGAGCCACGCTGACAAAACACCTAGCGCCATTCGTTTCATCTCCTTCCTCCGAAAACCAGCGCCGAAAACCCACCCACCTGAGTTCCCTTCGATCCAAGCCAAATCAAAACCCGTCGAAGACCTTGCCGAGAACTAGGTTCTCTTCATTGATTCGGCCCTCTCCGATTCTCCATCTCGTTCTCTGTGAGCACATCGCCGATAAGCCTCTCGACCTCCCCGTTACCTCCGTCTCACCCTCAGCCTCTCCCGAAATACCCAGTACCGAGATACACAGAGACAACAGGTGCAAAAAAAAAAAAAAAATAGAGAAAACAATACAGACCTCGCCGAAACCACTAGACTTGAGGCAGACGACGCCGGAAACACAGCATCTCAGCTCCGGTTCTTCTCCCTCGACCAGACGTCTAACTCTCCTTCGGTCTTCTCCTCTCGCGCGACTTCTAGCACAGAAACAGCCGAATGCAAAAGAAATAAAGAAAGGGAGTCGGAGTTCCGCGCGTGACTTTTCAACGAGTGTGCACAGTTATCAACACGAGGGAAGTTTTACTATCTCTTTATTTGGTTTTATACAATCGGTTTATTTTTAAAATTGTATCAATTGTTTTCTCTGTGCTGTGCTACCAGTAGTAAATTTTCCAGACCCACTTGATTGGATCTTTTGTTAATTTAGTTTCCGTGGTTACTTTTATTCTCATACTTGCTGCAGCCCAATTTAGTCAACTCTTGGATTTTATATTCCCATTCTCTCATCTTCATAAGACCAAACTTTTGTTCTTCGTCTCTTCATTATCTATTCAAAAAAAAAAAAAATCCTATGTGATTGGATTTTCTTGATTAGTATTGGTCTTTGCTTTGTCATTTTAAATATCAGCATTAGTTGCTTGCCGTATTTGGATTTACGTAATCCCAAAAAAAAAAAAAAAAAATTGCTCAGGTTGATATTTTCATTGCTTGCATGTTTTGTTCATTGATCTTTATTGCACTTCATTTAGTGGGTGTTGCATTGCATGTAGTTGCGTAGTGGTCGTCTTGTCACCTCTAGTTCCAGTACCTTTACCATGGATCCTTCCCAATTTGATGCCCTCACTCGACAATTAGCTCAACTAGCCAATAACCAGCAACATGTTCAAACTCAATTAGCGGCTGTCCAAACTGAGATGGCTGCTACTCGTGAGGAGAACAGGGACCTAGCTGCTAGGTTGAACAATTTTGAGGAACTCCCGCATTCGTCTGACAACTCTGAAGTGTCCCAAAATAGACGCTATCGTCGTCGACGAGGTGATCGACAACATGTCAGACATGATCGTGGGGGTAGGGATTATGATCGTGAGCGAGGACGAGACTATTACCGTCAGGGTACTCGGTCTCCTACTCGTCATGAAGAGCGCTTATTTAGAAACATCAAGTTAGATGCCCCTACTTTTGATGGTTGTTTAGATCCTCGAGTTTTTACTCAATGGATTAAGGATATGGATCGTTTCTTTACTTGGTATGGGGTTCCTGAGGATCGGAGAGTTGAATTCGCTAGCTTGAAATTAATTGGCACTGCCCAACTCTTTTGGGAAAGTGTAGAGGATCTTCTTGAGAGGCGTCATGCGCTTCCTGTTGGGAGTTGGGAAGAAATGAAACGCCGCCTTCAAGAGAAGTACTTACCCCAATCTTATAGGGGTAATTTATTGGACCAATGGAATGCCCTCACACAGGGCAATCGGCCAGTGACTGAGTACGTTACTCAATTCGATGAGTTACGAATGAGATGTCATGTAGTTGAGGATGAGGCCATGACTTTGAGTAGGTTTAGACAAGGCTTAAAAGATGATCTTAGGCGCGAGCTTGTCCTTTGGGGTGTCACTACACTTGACCATGCTTACTCTTTAGTCCGAGACTATGAGTCAGTTATGAGGACTCCATATGGAAGGCGTGGTGACAACCGCCCTTCCATCACCCCAGCGCCCACCCTTTCCTCTAAGTCTCTCTTAGGACCTCCACCATCTAATGTTTCCCCTGCATGGGAAAATAAGGGTAAAAGTCCTGAAACTCCAAGGACTTCCTCCTGCTTGCAGTGCTTCAAATGTAAGGGTTTTGGCCACATTTCTTCCAATTGTCCTAGTCGAACCCTAGTCATTGAGGAACATAAGGGTACAGTTGATGAATCGTTAGAAGATCAAGTCTATGAGCCTAAGCTTGAGGATTTTGGTGATTTAGGTGATGATGAAGATGCCTTCTTAGGTTGCATTCGGACCCTCCCTGTGGGTCTAGGTTCTATGCCCTTTGTTCCCGACACACTTCGGTTAAGTATTGTTCGTTGTACCCTTACCCAGCCCAAAGATACTGATGATTGGCGTCGTCATGCCATTTTCCATACTTATATCAAAATCAATGATAAGGGTTGTAAAATCATTGTGGATAGTGGTAGTTGCATTAATGCGGTTTCTGTGGCTACTGTGTCACGTCTTAGGTTGAAGCCAGTTCTTCACCCTCAGCCGTATAGTGTCTCTTGGGTCGATACTTCTTCCATAGCTATAAAAGAGCGTTGTTTGGTGCCCATCCAGTTCCTAGAGTATAAGGATCATATATGGTGTGACGTCATTCCTATGGATGTCGGTCATATCATTCTTGGTCGACCTTGGTTGTTTGACTTGGATGTAACCATCCATGGTCGATCCAATTCATGTTCCTTTGTGTTTAATGGGAAGAAGATTCACCTTAATCCGTTACCTCCAAAACTTGTTGGTTCACAGCAAACAAAAAAAATTGTGGAACGAAAAGGACTAAATATCATTAGCCCTACGGAGTGTGAGCATACACATGTGGGTAACTATGTTGTGTTTGTTGTGGTTGTTATGGAGGTCCAGGACAATCTTCGGGATTGGGCTTTGATCCTCCCTACCACTCACTTTGCATGTAACATTTCTGTGAATCGGTCTTTAGGCATGGGTCCCTTTGAAGTCGTTCATGGTTATAACCCTAGGAAGCTTTTAGATCCTATTCTCATGTCCCTACATGCTAGTGTGTCTGCATCAGTTAAGGCAATTGTACAACATTTTCATGATTCGCATATTGAGATCAATAAACAACATGAAGCCAGTAATGCATCATATAAACTTCGAGTTGATTTGCGTATTGAGGATTATGTTGTGATCCGAATTAGATTGAAACGACGTCCACCTGGATCCGTTCCAAAATTGCAAGCACGTAGTGCTGGTCCTTTTAAAATTTTAAAGCATGTTGATCCAAATGCCCATGTTATTGATCTTCCATCACATTTTGGTTGCCACTCTACTTTCAATGCTGAGGACTTAGTTGCTTACAAAGGCCATTTCAATTCCTCCAATGATCTTTTTCTACCTCCATTTGTGAACCTTGACCTTGACTTTGACCTTGATCCTTTCGTTATTCCTACTCCAATACCATCTATCACAGCACACAAAGATAAAATTGATGCTATTTTAGATGAACAGATGGTATTGACCAATGATGGAGAGATTCAGCGTTTCCTTGTTCGCCGGGTAGATCCCAGAGAGACACTTCAGCAGCTTGATTCAAATTTATTGGAGCTCTATCAGAGTCAGCCAGATCTTCCCCTGCCCGGATCACCGTCCACCTGTTCCGAGAGCGTTGATGGGGATACCAGATTCAGGCCTCCTCTCATTCGTGTTTATGGACGTTGGAAGAAGCTTGCTCAACCACTTAGCTTATGGTTGGATGATTGATTGCAGCCTTATTGTGTTTTGTTCACTCGACGGAGTCGAGTTTTCCCCACCCCGGGAGAGTTGATGAGGACATCTTTTTATTAGTTATTTTACTTATGTTTTCTTTATTTTAATGGGCTTGGGCTTGGGCTTTAGCCCATAACCTTTTTTAGGTTTACTTGGTTTTTGTTATTTTCCTATTTAAATACTTGTAACGAAATACTGAAGGGCAGTTGTTGAAGAATTAAGAATTGTGTGCTTGTGCAGCCACCTCCTTCCAATCCCCATTTCTATTGCTTTCGGCTTCTTCTCTTCTCCTTCTGGTTCTTCTTCTCTTCTCTTTCTGATTCTTTCTTCTCTATTTGCTATTATTCAACGCCTATTTCTATTCTCATTACTACCCTACATCACAAACGCTTAGGATCTTCCCTAACCAGAACAGTTATGTTTATGAATGATGAGTTATGTTTATGGGTGTTGCTTTTATGTTGGGACGGAGTCTCTTCTTAACTAGAATAGTTATGTTTTTATGAACATATGGACTCTGAGAGTCTTTTTGGATAAATGTTCGATTAGAATGTCTATCAGGTGATCCCTTTATTAAATTAGAAATTTAGAGTACATGTGTGTCATGCCCATGCCGAACGCGTGTTATTAGAAAATGAAAATGAAAGAAAAGGACAAGTATGTACGTCACGATCAAGACCTTCTTGGGGCAGGGTTGTGAGAGAACTAATTATGTTTTGATGAATGAACGATGGACTCTGAGAGTCCTTTATGGAAAATGCTAAACAAATTGTCTATCAGGTGTTTCTTTTTTTAAATTAGAAGTGCAGACTACATGCATGACATGTTCATGCATATCCCCTATTACCTTCGTAGAAGAAAAAATAGATATAATACTAATAATAATAATAAGAAGAAATGCACATACAAATATAATAAGGAAAGTTCAAGTAAAGGGTCATGGCCTCATCCCAGGTTAGGGTAGGTGACAGGATACCATTCGAATTCTTTTGATTTTTCCACCAAAACTTGGAAAGCATCACATTAATTTCTTTACATAGTCTTTTTGTCATCTTGAAGACACTCATGGTGTAAGAGGGGATTGCTTGTAGAACAGCTTTGATCATTACTTCCTTCCTTGCCCCCGAAAAGAAAAAGTTATTCCAATTGTTAATCTTTTGCCTAACTCTTCTAAAAGTATTATACTTTGATTTACCTACCTTGATAGGCAGACCCAAATATCTTTCATAGCTACCGTGCACAAGAGCACCTCTTTCCAATATAATCTTTCTTCTGTCTTCCAGAAGTGTATTAGAACTAAAAATCAGTGTTGTCTTATCCTTATTCAAAAACTGACCTGATGTCTTTTCATATTTAAGCAATAACCCTTGCATCTTCCTCCATTCTTCCACACAAGCTCTTCCAAACAAGATACAATCATCTGCAAAGAGTTGATGATTTACTCTTAAACCTCTTCTTACTACTGAAATTCCCCCTGTATCCCCATTAGGATCTAAATTATTGAATAAGGAACTCAACCCCTCTGTACACAAGATAAATAGATGAGGGGATAAAGGATCCCCTTGTCTAAGTTCGCTTGAAGGAAGCACTACAACCATACTTAGAAAGAAACTGAGCTAATATACTTCATGATTAAATCTGCCCACTTATCACAAAACCTAAGCCATTTCATAATAGCAGCCACATAAGGCCACTCTATCCTATCCTATACCTTGGACATATCCAACTTGATAGCCATACTGCCTTCTTTACCCTTCTTCCCCACCTTCATCGAGTGTAATACCTCATAAGCCACCATTACATTATCAGTTATAATCCTACCAAGAATAAAAGCACTTTGGTTGGCTGAAATAGTTACTGACAGCACTTCTTTGAGTCTGTTAGCTATCACTTTGGACACCTTCTTGTAGACGACATTGTAGAGGCTTATAGGCCTATATTCAGTTACCAACTTAGGGTCCTTTGTTTTGGAAATCAATGCAATAAAAGTATGGTTAGTTGAGTTGAAAGGGATTTTACCATTCAGCAGGTCCAGTACTGTCAAACACACCTTATCACCTACTGTTGCCCAATGATTTTGGTAGAAAGGTAGAAACAAGCACCAAAACCATCGGGGCCTGGTGACTTCAAAGGGGCATACTTTTAATAGCAGCTTCTATCTCCAATCTACAAAAGGGTCTTCTCAATTTTTCATTCATCTCACTTGTCACTCAAGGTACCACCTCTTGCAAACACTCATCCATAGCAGTTGGACTTGGGTTTGAGGTAGTGAACAACTTTTCAAAATAAGATCTGAAAGCTTCATCAACTTCCACATGACTTCTGAAAACTCTTCCTTGTTCATCCCTCACTTGATTAATGATATTCTTCCTTCTTCTCTGGTTTGCACAAGAGTGAAAGAACTTGGTGTTTCTGTCACCTGAGACATACAAATTGCTTTTGTCCCTTTGCTTCCACTTCACATCCTCTTTCTCAAGCATGATCCCAACTTCCATTTGCACCCTTTTAATCTTTGCTGAATTGTGCCTACTCTCCTCATCTTGTAGCTTTGTTAGATAGTCAGTCTTCTCTTTAATATATTTCACCCTATCCACCTTTTTTTTTTCTTAGAAGAGCCGGTAGCCACAAGTCCAATAGTGGCCCTGTCCCAAATTTATTAAAAAAGCCCTCAGTTGTGACGGATGAATACCGTGGAACAAGAAAAATAAATGGGTGAATACATCAAAGACTCCTAAACACAAACCACCAGCAACCCAAAATAGAAACAACTCTAAACAAGCCTAAAAAGGACCTCCAAACAAGCCTAGCAAAACAAGAAAACTAAATCCCAATATAGGGTAGACCCAATTTGTCCAGCCTAGCCAGGCCTCTAATATGACATGGAAGACTCTGGATATCCATGTAAAACATATCCACTCCCATCGTGCCCTCCTTGGATAAGGAATCCGCCACTGAGTTCCCTCCTCTGAAGCAATGACGACACTCAATATCCATCTCTTCAAGATGGTCGACAATAAGGTCCCAGAAATCCCACAAATACCAAAGGGTGCAATTCCTGGAATTAACCTAGGACACCACCACCTGAGAGTCACAATCAACATCAACCTCCCTCCAACTAGCAATTCCGCAAGGCCTTCAAGCAAGGCACAGAGTTCAGCCTCTATATTGGTACAGGACCCAAAAGTTTTAGAGAAAGCAAAACTAATTTTGCCATCCCTATCACGAAGCACTCCACCACCACCTCCACTCCCCGAATTTCCCAAACTACTCCCATCCACATTTAATTTGACATGGTCATGGGCCGGTTTGGACCACCAAACCACTCTTTCAATTTTATGCTTAGGAAAGACAAGGGGAATGTCAAGAAGCGTTAGAAGCCTAGAATCCACGATGCTCAACTTATCAACTTTGGAGAAAGCATCCATCACCACATGCACCCAGAATTTAATTGAATGCCAAACCTCATTCACAGACTCATTCCTATTTTCCATCCGGGCCTTACATCTATGTTGCCACAATCTCCACACAACAATGGACCGAAGTAAGCCTGTAAGGATCCCTACTTGGGACTAGCGCGTAGCACATCGAAACCAAGCCAAAATACGTTCCCTCCAACTCTGGACAGCCACAAACGGAACACCCATCTCAACAGACACTTTCCTCTAAAGGGCACTAGCAAAATCGCCACTACTCAGGACATGATTAAGATCTTCACATTGCCGATTCTCGCAACAATTACAACAAGAGACAATAGGAATACCAATCTTGCAGATTTGATCATCCACACTTAGACAATTTAAGTAGCTTTCCACACACAAATAGAAATCTTACCAGGCAACCATTTATTCTAAATCCACGACACACCATCCATTTTTGTGACTCTGACATGCATAATCTCCCTAGCCGACTTGGTAGAAAAATCCAAGTGTTTATCAAGGGTCCAAATCAACACATCGTCTTTATTCTTCACCCCACCCACCGAAGCCATAAAATCATTGGCCAGTTGCGAACCGACGAGATCATTGTGTTTATCCACATCCCAACAGTTCTGCACCACTATATCTTTCACCCAGAGATGAGTCTCTGAGATGTCATTCACCCTCTTACATAAAGGTCTGGCCTCCATAAACTTGTCATACCAAAGAGAGACCTTGGCTTCCCTTACTTTCCATTGAGAATTTTGTAACAGCAACGGGATGCCTTGAAGAACATTTTTTCAAAATTGAGAGCCAAGCCACCCCTCCTGAATCAAGGAAATATGATTATTTTCACCCTACCCACTTTGTTCTGATCATTCCACTTCACAAGTGCCTTGCTATAATTTTCCAATAGATTTTTTAAATTCTTTGTATGCTCACCCCTTCCTTCACTTCTATCCCACACTCTTCTAATCACTTTTTTGCAATCCTCCTCCTTAGCCCAACAAGCTTCATATCTAAAAACTTTCATGCCTCTCCAATTAATCCTCCCTTCCTTACACAGAGTCGACAACAATGGCCTATGATCTGAACTTCTTCTTGCTAAAACCTCCACCTAGTAATCTCTATACATTTGTGCCCAACTTGGATTGGCCACTGCCCTATCCAGCCTTTATTTACTAAATGTATCATCCTCATGTTTTTTGCTCCATGTGAACTTGTTCCCTCTCCACCCTAAATTAGAAAGATTCCCTTTCTCCAAAGCCATCCTGAACCTCTCCATAAGTTTTTCTTGTCTCAGATTTCCCCCCACCTTTTCATCATGACTTGCAATTTCATTAAAATTACCTATTACATACCAGCCTTGATTCCCCTTAGGCCTTAAAGACTCAAAGAAATCCCAAGCTTCTGCCCTCTTTATAGTTTTTGGTTGCCCATAATAGCCTGTCAGTATCCATCCACCCATAGTTCATAACTTCGACCTTTACCAAATTGTTCCATAAGAGTGCTAATCCACCCCCTCTTCCCTACTGACTCCACTACAAAACATCCTTCACACGTTAGTTTTTTCTTCATTCGATTACACCTTTCTGCTCTTAATTTAGTCTCCATCAAGAAGACTATATCGGGTCTCTTTTCCTCCACCAAATGATAGAGGTCCTAAACTATCTGAGGGTTCCCAAGCCCTTGGCAGTTCCAACATAGAAATTTCCATTGCAATTGGTAGGGCTGTTGAACATCTATGCCAAACCTTGGTAAAATTCCACCATTCTTTTGTCATGCTCAATCTTCCTTTTTTATGCTTCCCACTCTCAGCCTCTCCTAACTCCTTTGGTTTTTCCTTCACATACTCCACCTCTACTACTTGAGTATTCTTCACAATCTCCACCTCTTCCCCTACACTACACTCTCCCCCTACCCCTTCATCATTTTCTCCTCTCACCATATCAGATAACATGCCCCCACTGAATTCTCCCCATCCTTATTAGTGCCTTCCTCATCTCCCTTTTCTTCTACATTTGTATGAAAGCTACTAGCTCCCCTTCCTATGTCTTTATAACCCTCTCTTTCCTTCACTCCTTTCCCCTCACATCCCTTACTTCCATGAACCAAACAGCCACAAGCAAAACAAATTCTAGGTAACTTCTCATACCTTAAAGGAATCCACAGCTTTTCTCCTTTCACAATAATAAATCGACCTCTAGCCAGAGGTTTGTGAAGCTCTAAACTGATTTGAACTCTTAGAAATCTGCCCCATCCACTCTCATCTGTTTTCATGTCAACCGCCTCCACCTTGCCAATAGACTTCCCTATCTGCTTCCCATGGTCTTCATCCATACAAACCAAAGGCATATCGCGCATTTGGACCCAGAACCTCTGATGTTCAAACTTTAGACTCTAAGCTGGTGTGAATTCCTCACACAGTTTCAGTGCCAGTAAGTGTGAATCAAACAACCATGGTCTCCCTCTCCATACCTTTTGCATATCTGCATGATTAGCAAAAGTAAGTGTGAACACATTATTCCCCAGCTCAACAAACTTTACTAGCTTACTGACTCTCCAAACTTTCATCATTGTCGTCTCTAGCACTTCCTTTCTAATACTCCTCTCCATACAGCCCCTTCCCACCATGCTACACTCCCCTTTAAATTGGGTTTCTTCTGTAAAGTTTCGTTAATGGCTATTGCTTCCCCTTCCTCCTCTGTCAAGCATAATCTCTCCCATTTTTCTTCTACCTCATTTATTCTCCTTCCACACTAGATCCTCGTCCTCCTCTTGAACAAAGTCCCCCTGAAATTTTCCTTTCTACCACCACGTTTTTAGGCTCCTATAATGTCATTGTAACCTTTCTCTACTGCGACCACCTTGTGCCATCGTACTATCTGATGCACACTAGCTACGTACCACCTGCCTCCCACTACAAGAACTGTTAGGATCTCTTATGGTCCCCCCCCCCCTAAAGCTTCACCTCATCCTTTCTTCACGAGAGCAAAGAGAAGAATGAGCATGATTGATCTTAGGATGATGTAATGAATATGTTAGGAGTAAGATTTGGATTTTCTCGAATTCTTAGAGATGTTTTGAAAAGGTCAAAACTTATGATTCAAGGGTTTTTTGGTTAAAAGGTTAGGATCGTTTTACTAAAAACTTTGGTGGTGATGATTAGCATTTCTTTTTAATGGATGTTGAAGTATGTTTTTAAACTTAGTATAGGAAGATCTTTGTTGCAAAACTTTGGTTTAATTATGAGTTTTGAATTTGAAAGAATTGCAACAAAAATCAAGGGAAATAGCCTATGTAAGTTTCGGCCACTATAGAGTTTTCGTGGTTGTGTTTAGTTTTAAATTTTTCTGATTTGATATTTGAGTTTGGGACAAACATGTAAATTTTGGTATTTTTGGAGTTGGGATGCAAAATCCTTAAGTTAGGGGTAAAATGATCATTTTCCCACATGAGAGGGTAAAATGGTAATTTTGCTCTAAGTTACTATTTTTCCATATTTCTAATTGTTAGTGATTAAGTTCTAACTTTTATAAATCACTACTTTCGATTCCTCATGATTGTGCTTGAGTCACTCATGCTTTTACTGTCATTCATGCATTTTTAGTAGCCCAGTATTTCTTCTTATGAATGTTTTGATTAATGGTTGCGGTGCCGATTTCGAGGACGAAATATTTTTCTAAGGAGGGGAGGATGTGATGACCTGAGTTTGTCTAGGCTTGGCCCTTAGAATTTATTCTAGGTTTCCATGGCATTTTAGGAGCCTTAGTTACTTTGGAAGGCCTTAGAGTCTTTGATTTGGGAACAAGCCTAAGAGGAGAGTGACCTTAGTTACTTTGTAATTTCGGCCCTATTTAGAAACCCAGGTCCAACGATATAGGCCCATTACTCAATTCTAAGTCACTAGTGCCATGTGTCATGAGAATATTACACCTTGAATCTAGTCTTGATAGTGGGTTAAGGGGGAGAGAGAGGTGTAGGAAAGCACCAAGAATGGCTTGCATGCCTAGCCCATTGTTTTGCCCATAATTCGAGTTCCAAGGTAGATTTCTTGGAAATGGAAGCCTAGGGAAGTGAATGGAGCTTTTCTAGAAGTTTTGCATAGGAAATCAAAGGGAGGCACATAGGATTTCGAATTTAGTCAGCTTTTGCCAAGTGTCAAGCATGCACTAAGTTTCTAGAAGATTATGTGAAGAGACTTTCACAACAAGGACAAGTATGCCCTTAGGGTTTCGGCTAGCACACTCCCAAGCATCCCATTCACTTGCCACTTGTCACTTAGTTTATTTTGGACCAATGGCACATGAAGGGTCACCTAGGGAATGAGCACTTTGAAGATGAAGCATCAACTTGGGAAAGGAAGAAGAAGTGGACGGCTAGGGCTATAGCACACACCCTATGCCACTTGTCATTCATGCCAAAGGTTACTTGTTAGGAAAAGGAAAAGGCATGTAAGGTTTTACCAAGCTACCCTTGAAGAAATATTTACATGTTTAAGGAAAGGAAGGGCATAAAGGGGAGAGAAGGGAATTTCGGCCAAGGGAAGAGAAACCCTACATGCTACCCACCAAAATGTCCCTTCCCAATGCAATCCAAGTAGGGAACTCCAAGAGGCATTTTCAGAAAAAGAGAAAGGGGAAGAATAAACCTATGCCACTTGTCATCCATGCAAGGATTTTGGAAACAACAAAGGAGGGAAGTGAAGGGTCTTCTACAAAAAGGAAGGGGTTCATGCCAAGGGGCTTTTCCCTTGCCATTTTTTGGAAATTGCATGAGCTCTCACTCTCTCCACACAATTCTCCCATGTTCATTTGAAAGTTCCCTCACTTTCTTGTATTTTCTTTCCAACCAAACAAGGAGGATTCTTGCAAGAGAAGGGATTTTGGCACCACCAAGGATAAGCAAGGTAAGGATCGGCTTTTCTTAAGTTTTGCACACACACATGTCCTTCTCATCCCGAAAATGAGATTCAAATCTCATTACACTTTGAGAATGATAGAACACCCACACTTTCTACCGTTTTCTTGAAAATGACTTAGGGTTCTTAAGAAAACCCTTGAAGCTGATTAGTAAGAGTTCATCCTCCATAATTTCGACCACCACATTTATCTTTGCTTACTTTGGGTTTTGTTTTACATCATGAGTGAAATGAAGGGGTTTTAACCCAAAAAAGAAGCCGAGTGGTTTATGACCAAGTGATGCCCTAGCAATCAACACACACACTCAAGAACATGAGATAGGGGTTTAGTTACTTTTTCTAATATAGTATGTTCAAATTTACAGCTTGCTAGTATTTCTTTACATTGATTTTTGTAAGTATACACTCAACTTACTCTTGGTTAATGCTTGTAGATATTTGTGTAAATCCTTCCATGGTTTTGATTGCTTCGTTTGTTATCTCATGGTTGTTTTTTTGAATATGCTAATATGATCTTGAGTAACTCTAAAGAAGGAATTATATGCTTCGAATTTGTGATGAGAATGCCATGAAATACTTCTATAAGTTTCGGTTTTCACTTGATTAAGGTTGATGGTTTATGCAACATGATGTTTTGATTTGAATATGTCTTGGAAGTTTCAGACCTAGGTCAAAAACCAATGATTTCATGTTTTGTTTCACTATGTCTTGATTTCTATATTATATGCTTGAAGTTTGGAACATGTTTAAGTGATGATTCTTCATGTTTTTGTGCCTATGAGTTTCGGCCTAAGCAAGTTCTCATGATTCCATGTATGTGTTTTGTTATCTCATATGGTTTATGTCATCATACTATGAAATGAACATGTTATGCTTGGTTATTCCATGCACGGCATTTCACATGTCATAGTCAAGTGTAAGTACGCATGTTATAAGTCTCATGTCACATGCATTTGGAGAAAAGTGTTTTCAAAGAAAGTGTTTTCAAAAAGTGTTTTCGAAGAAAAGAGTTTAAAATTTTTATCACGACCCCAAGTGCTAGGGCGGGGGAATGTCCTAGTGGAACTCCTATGTCCACTCTAGAGTGCTTAAGAATGGAGTGGTAACCCCTAGGTCAACAAAGTACCATCGAAGAGCCTCGAATGGATTATTTTCAAAGGATACCGGAGCGAGGAAGCGCCTAACGCTAGTGGGAGCATAAGGCATGTAACCCAATGAAGTAAGGTCGAGTTAATATAAATCTCTGTTTATGACATATTCATTACGGTGTACGGACCGTTGATGGTGTGGTAACTAGCAAAAACATGCGGTGCTAAGGGGAACCGTGTTGTGTCCACCCTCTAAATAAGAATATAAGCCTATGTGCTAAGGATCACTCGATGCAAATCTTGTGACATGTTCCGATAAGGCAAGTTCTGATTAAGTTAATGTGATTAAGAAAAAGTTAAGAAGTTTTTCTGAGAAGATAAAGTCTCTGTTACAAATCTTTTGAAAATGGTCAAGTGCATAAGTCAAGTTCTGGTCAAGTGCATAAGTCAAGTACATGTCCTTGCATGCATTTCATGATATACCTATTGTATGCTTGTGTTAACTGTGGTATGTTGTGTGATTAC
Organism: Juglans regia; assembly: GCF_001411555.2. Taxonomy (NCBI): domain Eukaryota; kingdom Viridiplantae; phylum Streptophyta; class Magnoliopsida; order Fagales; family Juglandaceae; genus Juglans; species Juglans regia. The sequence goes on along the minus strand of NC_049912.1, from coordinate 11,688,478 downwards.
TTGCTAAGATTTCTTGAAATCTCATTGTAGTAGTTTCCACTACCATTCCCCAACCAGAATAGTAGAAGTTGTTACAGGTACCCCGGATATCCAGGAAACATGAACCCAGATGGTTGCTTGATAGAGAACGAGTACATTATTCAAGCTCGTCATGAATATACTGTTGATGCATTAATACATAAGTTTAGTATTAGTGAGAAGGAGATCGACTCTACGATCTATCAACCCTCTAAGAATCTGAAGTTTTGGTGGAATATGGACCAGTTGTCTATGTACCTAGAGCAAGCCTCAAAGGCCTTGACTGACGCAAAGGCAGAGGCAAAAGAATTAGATTTAATACAGCCCAAGTCTCAGCAACCCCAAGGGGTCTTTTGGTGTCTGTCTCCCACTGGGATAATGGTTATGAAAAGTATGAGAACTTAAGTTATTTTGTTGAAAAACAAAAGAAGGAAAATAGTACTTATGGTTTTAGACCTCAACTTTTGTGGAACTATATTTTGAGGAGGTCTCGTGTTTTTGGGAGTTTTAAACTATACTCCCAATGAGATGTTATACCTTTATGAGATATGTTTACGTTTTGGACAATGTTTGGGATATGATATTAGTACGGTTCCATGTGCTTTGCAACTGCTTATTGTGTTGTTTACATTATCCGACTTTTGCTATGTTTCTGCTTCTACATTATTGCATATTACTAGTGTACTTAGGTGCATAGCATATTATCTATCATGTACGATGGGTGTGTAGCCTTATGTTACATGTTCCGGTGTCTTAGTCACCGTCCAATCCCAAGTGAGAACTAGGGGAGCCACATTATATATCATGAACGAGGGCATGTAATGTTGTTTTGCATGTCTCGACGCTTCAGATGTCCGTCCAATCCCAAGCGAAAACTGGTGGCGTCACAAATGGAGCATACATACCATAAGGTCATGGAATTGCCATGGAAAAGCCCATGATTGAAAACATCCAACCACATAACTTTGCCACTTTACACTCAATTGGTTTTCTACCAAGCAAGGGCAAAGTAGTAAAAGTAAGAGGTGTTCCGATTGGTTATAGAATAGGGCATATATACCATAAGGTGGTATTACCATGGGAAGCCCGTGATTGAGAAACTCCAACCTCATAACTTTGCCACTTTACACCCAATTGGTTTCCTACTAAGCAATGGCAAAGTAGTAAAAGTAAGAGGTGTTCTAATTGGTTATAGGATAGGGCATACGTACCATAAGGTGGTATTACCATGGGAAGCCCGCAATTGAGAAACTCCAATTGGCTCGGGGATGGGGCATACATACCATAAGGTTATGGTAGTACCATTGAATGCTCGCGTGCTCCGATTGGCCCAAGGATGGGGAATACATACATAAGGTCATGGTAGTACAATGGAAAGCCCACAATTGACTTTGCACTCAATTGGTTCTTTACTAAGCAAGGGTAAAGTGGTAAAAATAAGAGGTGTTCCGATTGGCCCGGGGATGGTGCATACATACCATAAGGTCATGGTATTACCATGGGAAGCCCGCAATTGCAAAACTCTAACCTTATAACTTTGCCACTTTGCACTCAATTGGATCTCTACTAAGCAAGGGCAAAGTGATAAAAATAAGAGGTGTTTTGATTGGCCCGGGGATGGGGCATACATACCATAAGGTCATCGTATTACCATGGGAAGCCCATAATTGAGAAACTCCAACTTTATAACTTTGTCACATTGCACTTAATTGGTTTTCTACTAAGCAAGAGCAAAATGGTAAAAAAAGAGGTGTTCTGACTGGCCTGGGGATGGGGAATACATACCATAAGGTCATTGTATTAATATGGGAAGCCTGCGATTGAGAAACTCCAACCTCATAACTTTGCCACTTTGCACTCAATTGGATCTCTACTAAGCAAGGGCAAAGTGGTAAAAATAAGAGGTGTTTTGATTGGCCCGGGGATGGGGCATACATACCATAAGGTCATCGTATTACCATGGGAAGCCCATAATTGAGAAACTCCAACTTTATAACTTTGTCACATTGCACTTAATTGGTTTTCTACTAAGCAAGAGCAAAATGGTAAAAAAAGAGGTGCTCTAACTGGCTTGGGGATGGGGCATACATACCATAAGGTCATTGTATTACTATGGGAAGCCTCCGATTGAGAAACTCCAACCTCATAACTTTGCCACTTTGCCCTCAATTGGTTTTCTACGAAGCAAAGGCAAAGTGGGAAAAAAAGATGTGCTCCAATTGGCTCGGGAATTGGGCATACATACCCTAAATTCATGGTACTAACGTAGGAAGCCTGCTATTGAAAAACTCCAACCTAGTAACTTCGGCACTTTGAACTCAATTGGTATTCTACGAATAAGGGCAAAGTGGTAAAAATAATAGGTGCTCTGATTGGCCCAGGGATGGGGCATACATACTATAAGGTCATGGTAGTACCATTGAATGCCCACGAGCGAAAAACTCTGATGTCATAACTTTGCCACTTTGCACTCAATTTATTCTCTTCTAAGCAAGTTAAAGTAGTAAAAATAAGACGTGCTTCGCTTGGCCCGGGGATGGGGAATACATACCATAAGTTCAGGGTATTATTGTAGGATGCCCGTGATTGAAAAACTCCAACTTGGGTGCATGGTCGTTGGCCACTGCATGCTATCAACGGGTGTTGGGGACACCACCGGTGCGGCTAGACATTGAGTACAGTGTCTCAGGTGCTGTGCATAAATTAAACTCCTAGAGTCGGAAGATGGGCAACTCGAACAGTGTTATTCATTGTTTGCCCATTTTTCATAAATGTAAAAGTTAAGAAAATTGAGAATACTCATCTGGGAGGGTGTGATCCGTTCGTTCGATGATTTATTCATTGTGCCAAGAAATCATCCTTGTCCCTCCTCCGATGAAGAGAGGAAATCAGATCCCACAAACGACACCACTGTTGATACTGTAAAAATCGCATAATAGGTTGGATGGGGAGAAAGAATCATTCCCATCCCACTGAGTCGACTGGGGCCTCGTTCGCATGGTCTATTGTCCCCGGCAGTGATCTGGTCCAGCTATACTATACGATGTCGGTGCGTACATCCAAGGCAGTAAAAGGAAAATAAGTGCAAAAAATAAAAAGAGATGGACACATGGGTTTACTTGGTTCGACATAATGCCTACATCCACGAGCATTTGGGGAGAAGAAATCTACTATAATGTATTTGTTTACAGTCTCTCATGGTCTCTCACATCTCACTGTACAAAGGAAGCTAGAGATCCACTTGTTGATGGAGAAAATCTCACTGGTGCTCTCCTTTCCGACTTTGAAGAAGGAGAGGAAGAAGTCAAAGTCGAGAGTCTGTTTTGGTCATTCGGTTGAAGGCTTTTTATACGTCTATTTGTTGCACAAGTCTGTCATTGCGTGTGTCAGGATGCCTTCTCTTCCAACTTGCGCTACTGTTGATGCTCTAAAGCCCCTTGCCACCTGCCTGTCATGTCCTTCCTTGTCCCCCACTCCCATCCCTTTATCTAGTCCTATCCTTCCTTGTCCCCCACTCCCATCCCTTTATCTAGTCTTGTCCTTCCTTGTCCCCCACTCCCATCCATTTATCTAGTCCCCTAACATGGCCTGGTCGCTGGGCCCAACCTTGGGCTTAACATTTTATCCCTCCACACTCCCTAAAAAAAGATTTCCATCACTGGATGAATCACCGCTGGTTGGCTCCTGTGGAGGTACATCGATGTCCGGGGGTAAGTAGTAGTACACGTCGTCCTCTGAAACATGTGCCATGTTGCCAAAATGACTTGGGTCGAGGTGCTACATGACCTCTTCATCGCCACTATCTAGCTCCTAATACTCTACCAGTCAACGTTTGTGGTGAGTTGATGGCATAGATGATCCTGACGTTGCGGGGTCAGTCTTGGTGGCTGCAGCACACCCTTCTGCTGCTCTGCTGGACTCAGCTCCATCCCGTGTCGTCCTCACTTTGAAGCTATTCCGGTCTAACCATGTGGTCAAGTGTAGAGGTAGGTAATGTTCGTCATGAGGTAATGCCTTCCTCTCGTAGTCCACACTATTATTATCTATTACCATCACATGGTTACACAAAATAACTACCACCATATAAAAGAAAAGTATAACACTCACAAAGGTCACTGCCTAAACTTAATGACTTCTAGGCCACCCTTCTAGGATACTGAATCCTTACTTAAGTGAAATCACTAATTTGCTTACTGCACAAAGAGTTATTCACCATATATATATATATATAAATATATATATATATATATATATATATATATATATATATACCACTGAGATTCTACCATTCCTTAACTCTCTCTCTCAAATAATCAATTTGTACTGGAATCCTTGCACAAAGTAGGTCAAGTCGTATCGGCATACTCTCTAAATGTAAAACTTCAAGTATTTGCTCAGTTCAATTTGGAAGAATTTAATCCATACACAACTAAATTTACTTTCTCTATTTCCTCAGGGAAACCTGTCCGCCAACGCCTAGCTTACTCCTTCATAATCACAACAAATTGTTCCTCCTCCTAGGTGACACCTTGATAAACGATCAACTATTAACCTAAACTTGGGACTTTCTCTCTTATGATTGGCATAGCTCTTCTGTCCTGCCAATCATTGCCTCTTATTCTAATTCTAAATAAAAGGATCTGTTCCTACTGTTCATGTAAATCCTCAAGACCAAGATTTTACTATCCATATAAAAGTCTTCAATATAAGGGCGATCTACGTTTTCCACAAAGACAATGCTTCGCCAAAAACCATTTAATGTTGGCTGGATAAAACTACTATCATAAATGAATCCTGCAATGGCCAAAGCTTGTCCCAAACATTTTACTCTTCCAAACACAAATTCCATTGGATCCACAAAATCAAAACAAACTCCAAATACACGAAATACTAGTTCATCAACCTTCAATATCCTTCCTCTAACTACTGATGGGTATTCTATATATACACCGATATCAGCAATAATACTCCTAAAGAGAATTGTTACTCTTACTACCTGAGAAACAATTCAGCTTCCGAACTAAACTCTCGTTCAATACCGCAATCACCAAAAATAGGGATTCGCTTGAATCAAACAGTGTACACAAATCTTAATGCCTTGGCATTACTCCAAAATAACAATAATGTAATAATACCATCAATTCCAACCCAATCAATCTTAACTAAGCTTAACAATACAGAGGTCTTAGAAAAATACTAGTGACGGCACCAGCTCCTTCAGTTCCTATGGCGTCAGCATCTGCGTCTCCCCTGAGTGACAGCATACATTCTCATGGGTATGTGCTGCCTCGGCTTTGGTTTGTAGTCGTCGTTGAGAGAGACCCCCTTTCTTTCCTTCCTCAAAACAACACTGGGGTAATCTTTGATCATATGACCCAGTCGGCCACACCTGAAACAAGTTCCCAACGCAATTGTGCACTTGCCTCCATGGCATTTACCACACTCTCCACAAGGTGGAAATGCGATCTACATTGAGCTCCCAGTCTCAATGCCTTTTCCTTTGTCTACTCTAGTCCTCACCCTTTTATTATCTAAGCTTCCACTACCAGTGAGTGGGCTATCTCTCTTTCTTTTTGAGCTGGTAAAAGTAGTTGAGCCCTCCATACATGGCTTCTGCAATAATTGCCGCATTAACCATTTTCTGGAAGTCTTCAATTTGAAGATGGTTCACCATGAGTCGAATTCTTGGCTATAAACCGCCTTGAAACTTAGTGCCTACATATCCTTTGTGGCAGTCAAAAGAGGCATAAATCCATCAAATTCCATGAACCGGATAGCATATTGTTCAATCGTCACATCTCCTTGCACTAGACAGTCAAATTCTAGTGCCTTCTGTTGTATAACCGATTATGGGGAAAATCGACTCCCTAACCTTGCTTTAGATCCTTCCCCAATCTTAACAACTATGTTTCCTAATTCTCTTGTCAACATATGCAATTGTTGACTTTGGATTAGCTCTTGTTCCAACTTCATCGTTTCTAATAGTTGACAAATAGCCTCTGACACATCATACCCTCTAACCATAGAAAAGTGTTTTGCCCCTCCTGATTATCCCCTTCAATTGGATTTCCTGTCAAGCTATTATGAGCCATGTGCTCGGTCTTGGGACAACAGGGTCATGTGTGTCAGACTAAGAATTTAATACAGCTGCTCTACCATTCAAGTTGATAAAAACACTAGCAGTTCCATTTAATAAATGATTCATGCAATCTTGTCTAAAGTGAGTAACATACCTAAAAGGTTCGAAACCACCTAGACAAACAAATAATGAGCATCTACTCACATTCATCTAATCATACTCTTAGCCTAGCTTAATCACATTTGACACCACCAAAATCAATAAGTCTTTCCTTAAAGCTAGTTGTACTCCTATTCCTTGATCTAACAAAAAAATCCTATAAGGTTCACACAATCTATAGCCCTGAATCTTATTAGCTTCATCTTACTTACCTCCCAATAAGATGTTACCATGTATTGAAGGCCTACAGGTCCGATACCTTCAACTCTTGTGAAGCTTTGTCTCCTAACGTCTACCATTCAAAAAGTAAATTCAATCTAAGCTCCATTGTCTTAAAGCCATAGACCCATAACTTCAAGTCTGGGTACAAGCACTTGCTGCTGTTGCTGATGTCTTAGCGTGTCAGTTAGCAGACGTATTGCTTCAACTAATCCTCCATCTATCAGGGGGGAGGGGATTGTAATGTTTTCCGCATTGAGGTCTCCCTTAGGGTTCCGAGGTTTCCTAAAACACACGAACACACGCATCACCACCACATACTATCTGTGACGCCCCCTGTGAAGCCCACAGATTCCACTTGGGATCGAACGGACATCTGAAGTGTCGGGACATGCAACACAAGGTTACCTGCCCCTGTTCATGACATATAAGATGCAATGTTCCAAACATGCATCTACCATTATGTAATATTCGCAGCGGATAATTATTTTTTTTTTTTAAAGCAATACTATGCACCAAACTTATAATATCCCAAAAACTTACAACATACTTCATACATAAAGACATACTAATCAACTGAGATCACAACACTAGTCGAAAATGGTTGTGAACAAAAGAGTGCTGGAGATTGAACTCCACAAAATACAAGTAGTAACCTAAGGCAACAACATCTAAGTCACACCCTCGCTTAGTCTACCGTTTCCAGTTGGTCGTTTCCCGGTTCTCCTTCAGATCCTGAAACAAAATCTACCATTCGGAGGGAATGGCAGTTGGGACTATCAAAGTGAGATTTGATTACAAATCTCAGGAAGTTAACAAAAACTTCACACAGGTTAATGATGCATGCATGACAATAAATGCATGAATGCACAATCAAAGTCAATAGTAAACAATACATGACCTGACATAACATGGCATGAAATAATAAGCATAACATGCCTTGACATAACATGGCATGGAATAATAAGCAAAACGTGACTTGACATAACATGGCATGAGCTGACGTAAATTGAACTGGAACTGAAACTTAACTTGACGTGACATAAACTTGAAACTTGACATGAACGTAAACTTGAACAAAACATAACGTGAAACATGACTGGAACGTGAAATACATGAACTTGGAATCTTTCTCAGTAGACTTCATTATAAGTGACCATATGGGTGCTACACAGGTCCCCTTGAGCCGTGTGTCCCTGCCGATTACCGCATCACAACACAGGTGTCTATACCAGCTGTGAGTGCGTTAATACGTACTTCATAGTTGTTGTGGCCCCACGTATCCTACGTGTCACAATTGTTGTCTCTCACGTAGTGTATGCTCCACAGTTGTTGTGGCCCCATGAATTGTTTGTGCCACACTTGCTGTGGACACACGTAAAATAAAGTTTGGCTCCATCGGCGTTAGTGTCTGGCGCGCTCCGGTGACCAGCTAGTTAGGCCCCATTCGCAACCTGTTGACTGTACTTCGTCAAGCCAGGAAATTTCACACCTATTTAGACACTCCAGCGTGAACAAAGGAGTTTTGTTAGGATATTACCCCATCCTAGCGCTTAGGGTCGTGATTGACATGAATAACTTAACAAGATTATTCTCGAGATACACAAACTGTATTCGAGACGGGATGACATTGATACGAAAAGACAGAAGTCCTGACGTAGCGTAACGTGACGTGAACGTAAGATGACAGACATGACATAGTTGAGACATAAATGTAACAGACAACATTTCATAACATGGCATATATATAACAGACAATATTCCGTAACATGGCATAACATGTGACAGTGAATATTATGTGACGTGAAATAAATGTAACAGATAGCATACTTAACATGATATACTTGCAATGCATAGCAATGTATAAAAATACGTGACAGAATATCTTGTGTAACAGATGAATAATTCATGACAAAATAAATTGTGTAACAAATAAATATGTAATGACCTGGCATGGCACATATGATAACATGCATACATACACTTTAGTTCCCTTACTTATCACTCATACACATTAAACTGATAGTAAGTTAAAAGCTAACTTACCTCGATCGTCGCGTTCTACTAGAATAAAGCGCGAAACACGAGGAACTGTAAAAGGTTATTCTAAAAGTTAGAAATTAATTACTAACAATTAGAAATGTGAAAAGAGACAACTTAGAATAAAATTACCATTTTACCCTCTACATGTGGGCAAATGACCATTTTACCCCTAACTTAAGGATTTGATATCCTAATTCCAAAAATTATCAAAATTTACATTCTTCATGTAAATTTTGTCCCAAACTCAAATACCCACTCAAAAAAATTTAAGATCAATCACAACTATGAAAAACTCACTATGGTCGAAACCTACATAGGCCATTTGTCTTGATTTTGGTTGCAATTCTTTCAAGTTTCAAAACTCATGAATAAACCAAAATCTTGTAACAAAGATCTTCCTATCCTAAGTTTAAAAACACCCTTAAAAATATCCATTAAGAAAAAGCTAATTATCAACACCAAACTTTTTGTAAAAAGACCCAAACTTTTTAACAAAAAGGAAACCTTAAATCACAAGTTTTGACCTTAATAAAAACATCTCCAAAAATTCCAAAAAATCAAATCTTACTTCTAACATCTTCATAACATTATCCTAAGATAAAAAATGCTTTAAATCATTAAACAAAACTCACCAAAATTCACAAAACAACACTTGGAGTTTTTGGTTTTAAACTTAGTCCAAAACAGAAATTGTTTTTCCCAACTAACTAAGATCAATCTCTTGATCCATGGCTTAAAGACATGTGATCTTCAAACTAACACATCACATGGTTTAAAAATGTGTCCTAAAGAATATCCAACCATCAAACTTAAAATCACATGGCTAAAATTTAATAAAACATAGATCTAACTCAAAAACATCAAAGTTTAGGCCTAACCGAAATCCTCTTGCATAGGAAATCATATATTTAAAAATAATACTAAATATCTTCGAAATAACATCCTAACATGTATATAAGAGGCTTAGGATCATCATATAAAAATATCAAAGCCTTTGGAATAAGATTAAACCACGGAATATCCAAACTTTCACAAAACAGAAACTGTTTTTCCACTTCCAGTTTTCAAGTTTCTAACTCTAAGAAAATCTATCATCAAAATCTTTATTCAAGCAACAAAACCTCAATGAACATTCATAAACACATGTTAACAACACTCCATAAAATGTTTGGACCAAGATATGTCCATTAGCTTGGTCAAAACTTCCAAAACATAACATACTCTCCAGTTTCACGCCCAGAATGACCTTTCCATGGTTAAAAATACTTTTGACTGATCAAATGAGTATGGAATGAGACTAATAAGATATCCACGGAAACTAGACTCAAATAAGAACAACTTATGTGAAGGAATCATCGTGCAAAAATACTTACAAAGGGTCGTAAATGGCCACGTAAAATGTCCCAGAAATCTGCCCGAGAGAGCTCTTTTGGGTTTCTCTCTAAGAACGGGGGAAAAGAAGTGATAAAATGGAATGAAAAGTGCCTTGCATGACTATAGACTCCTGGAGGGGGAAGTTGTGGGCTGGAATGACCCTTAATTGGAGGTAGCTATGTGACATAAAGTGGAGAATAGTGAGGGGCAGAGACTGCTTGCAGCAGCTGTGAAAGATGGAGGTTGATGGAGTGGATTTCTCCTTCACATCAAGGCACTATTGGGTGCACCCAATGGCAATGGATGGTCTGCCATGTGGGGGAGGAAACTTCTCCAATAAGCTTTGCCAAGGTGGCCAATTTCGTGGGCCTTGGTGGGCCCCACCAAGTGGGCTTCAATTTGAGGTTTAAATGGGGTTTGGTTAGGGTTTGAAATGCTATCAAGCCCAAAAATCAATTTTTCTAGGCCTAATCAAATTCCCAAGGTTTAAAAGGTTGAATAATGATATCATAACAAGGATTTGATTAATTAATAGCATGTGAAAGTTATTTAATCAAGTGATTAAATACAATATTAGAAATCAGATTAAAAAGGGTTTGGAGGCCAACTTTAGGGTTTGGGAAAACCATTTAGGGTTTTGGTTTCAACCAAACTTTTGGGCTTTCAATTGGGTTCCAACCATTTACGGTTTTGCTAGGGTTGAAACCCTCTTTGGTCTTGCACAATTTGGTTGAACATATGAAACACAGCTTTGCTTATTAGGTGGCATGATCTCACACATTGATTCCTTCACAAATCTATCTAAAGGTTCTTCTTTGTGCCAAGTGTCTAATACCATTTACTATGTGTGGCTAAGATCTTGCCAAGTGTCCAAATAAAATTTCTCTAACATGATTTGGACATTCCACACTATGATTTTGAAAACACTACAATGGGTGCGCTTATCGAGATTACTATTCACTCTAAAAAAAATAATAAACTTAGTACTAAAAAATTATAAATATTCATATTAACCTATAGTGAAAATCGTTCACCAAAATTCAACCCCGAAGTGCCCCTAAAAAATAATTTCACAATTTCCAACAGACATTTCGTCCGAAATTATGAAAATAGGCTATTGCGCCATAAAATCCTAAATAATGCACTGAGTCTAATGGTGCAGACCATAACTCATTCTGACACTTCTAACTATCTCAAATAATTAAACACATAAATCTAGCACCATAGTGAGTGATAACACTGATCATGATGACAGACTAAAACCTAAGCGATTGGTCGATTCGTAAAAACTTATGAGTTTTCACGAGATTCCTAAAGTCAATAGAAATTCTACCAATGAATTTCTAGTGGGCTATTACACCCCCAGATTCCGCTTGAGATCAGACGAACATCCGAATTGTCGGGACATGCAACACAAGGTTACCTGCCCCCGTTCATGACATATAAGATGCAATGTTACTAACATGCATATAGCATTATGCAATATTCACAACGGATAATTCTTTTTTTTTTTAGCAATACTATGCATCAAACTTATAATATCTCAAATAGTTAAAACATAAACCATGCATACTTAAAACACCCACGATTACAGCACGAGACATAAAAGACTGTAATCGTAAAACAATGGAGACTTGGCTCCATAATTACATTGCCAAAATATACTATTGGCTAGTTCGTTGAGTAACTCACGTAACTCGACTAATGATGCCGGAATACTATCAAAAGACCTAACTATGGAGGCTGCAAGCTCCGTGTTGTGTCTACGACGTCTAATCAACCTACTCCAGTCTGCCAATGTTTGCTCCCTGCTCTGATCCAGACACAACGCCTACCATTCGAGGGTAATGATAGTTGGGACTACCACGGTGAGATTCGATTACAAATCTCAGCAAGTTAACAGGAAACTTCCACACAGGTTAATGATGCATGCATGGCAGTAAAAGCATGAATGCATAATCAAAGTTATAAGTATAGCATAACTTGACTTACAACATGGCATAAATGACATAACTTGAACTGAAACTAAAACTTAGCTTGAAGTGACATGGCAACGTGAACTTAAAACATAACTTGGAATTGAAACATAGCATGAACTTGAACATAACATGAACCTGAGCATGACATAACATAAATGTGAACTTGGAACACAACATAAAAGTGAACATGACATAACATGAACGTGAACTTGAACATAACATGATATAGACATGAACTTGAAACATATTCTTGTCTCATGGGCTCACCATGATTGAGTAATCTTATCTCATGGGGTTACCATGATTGACATGAACTTGAAACTTGACATGAACGTAAACTTGAACATAACATAATGTGAAACATGACTTGAACGTAAAATACATGAACTTGAAATCTTTTTCAATAGACTTAAACATAAAGTGACCATACAGGTGCTACACGGGTCCCTTTGAGCCATGCGTCCCTGCCGATTACTACATCACAACACAGGTGTCTATACCAGCTGTGAGTGCGTTAATACGTACTCCACAGTTGTTGTGGCCCCACGTATTCTACGTGTCACAATTGCTGTATCTCACATAGTGTATGTTCCACAGTTGTTGTGGCCCCATACATCATGCTTCACAATTGTTGTGGCCCCATGAATTATTTGTGCCACACTTGTTGTGGACACACGTAACATAATGTGTGGCTCCATCGGCGTTACTGCCTGGCGCACTCCGGTGACTAGCTAGTTAGGACCCATTCGCAACCTGCTAACTGTATTTCGTCAACCCAGGGAATTTCATACCTATTTAGACACTCCAGCATGAATAAAAGAGTTCCACTAGGATATTACCTCATCATAGCGCTTAGAGTCATAATTGACATGAATAACTTAACTAGCATACATGGCATTTCGTAACGTAGCGTGACATGAACGTGACATAAAAGACAGAAGTCCTAATGTAGCATAACGCGACATGAACGTAAGATGACAAGCATGACATACTTTGAGTCATAAATGTAACAGAAAATATTTCATAACATGTGTACATGTAACAGACAATATTTCGTGACATGGCATAACATGTAACAGACAATATTTTGTAACATGGCATAACATGTGACAGTGAATAATATGTGACATGATATACATGTAACAGATGGCATACGTAATGTGACATACTTGCAACAGATAGTAACATGTGATAGAATATATTATGTAACAGATAAGATTTTCGTGACAGAATAATTTGTGTAATAGATAAACATGTGATGGTATGGCATGGCATCTATAACAACATACAAAGATAAACTGTAGTTCCCTTACCCATCACATATACTCAGTAAACTGATAGTAAATTAAGAGCTAACTTATCTCGATTGTCGCATTCTACAAGATTAAAGCGGAAAACACGAGGAACTGTAAGAGGGTATTCTACAAGTTAAAACTTTAATTATTAACAATTAGAAATGTGAAAAGAGACAATTTAGAGTAAAATACCATTTTACCCTCTATATGAGGGAAAATGACTATTTTACCCCTAGCTTAAGGATTCCACATCCTAACTCCAAAAATTACCAAAATTTACATTTCTCATGTAAATTTTGTCCTAGACTCACATAACAACTCAGAAAAATTTAAAACCAATCACAATTGTGGAAAACTCACAATGCCCGAAACATTCATAGGCTATTTCTCTTGATTTTGGTTGCAATTTCTTCCATCATTGAAACCCATGATTAAACCAAAATTTTGTAACAAACAACTTCCTATCCTAAGTTTAAAAAAATACACTTAAAATATCCATTAAGAAAAGTTAATCATCAACACCAAACTTTTTGTAAAAAGACCCAAACTTTTTAACAAAAAGTAAAACACCTTAAGTCATAAGTTTTGACCTTAATAAAAGCATATCCAAGAATTCAAAAAAAAATCAAATCTTACTTCTAACATATTCATAACATCATCCTAAGATCAACCATGCTTTAAATCATCAAACAAAAGCCACCAAATATCACAAAACAACACTTGGGGTTTTTGGATTTAAACTTAGTCCAAAACAGAAACTTTTCTCTCCACTAAGTTTGATCAATCTCTTGATCCATGGCTTAAACACATGTGATCTTCAAACTAAAACATATCATGGTTTACAAATGCGCCCTAAAGAAGATCCAAGCATCAAACTTAAAATCACATGGCTAAAACTCAATAAAACATGGATCTAACCCAAAAACATAAAATCTTAGGCCTAACCGAAATCCTCTTGCATAGAAAAATCATACCTTTAAAACTAAAACTAAATATCCTCAAAATAACATCCTAACATGTATATAAGAGGCTTAGTATCATCATATAAAAATATCAAAGCTTTTGGAATAAGATCAAACCACAAAATATTCCAACTTTCACAAAACAAAAACTGTTTTTCAACAACCTGTTTTCAAGTTTCTAAATATAAGGAAATCTATCATCAAAAGATTTATCCATGCTACAAAACCACAATTAACATTCATAAACACATGCTAGCAACACTCCATATAATTTTCAGGCCAAGATAAGTCCATTAGCTTGGTCAAAAATTTCAAAACATATCATACTCTCTAGTTTCACGCCCAGAATGACCTTTCCATGATTAAAAATACTTTTGACCAATCAAATGAGCATGGAATGAGAATAATAAGATATCCACGGAAACGACACTCAAATATGAACAACTTATGTGAAGGAATCATCCAAAAATACTTACAAAGGGTCGAAAATGGCCACGCAAAAAGATCCAGAAATCTGCCTGAGAGAGCTCTTTTGGGTTTCTCTCTAAGAACAAGGGAAAGAAGTGATAAAATGGAGAGAAGTGTGTCTTGCACGACTTTAGACTTCTGGAGGGGGAAGTTATGGGCTTGAATGACCCTTGATTGGAGGTGGCTATGTGACATAAAGTGGAGAATAGGGGGGAGCAAGGATTGCCTGCAGCAGCTGTGAGAGATGTAGGTTGATGGAGTGGATTTTTGTCTTCACATCAAGGCACTATTGGGTGCAGCCAATGGCGGTGGATGGTCTGCCATATGGGGGAGCAATTTCGTGGGCCTTGGTGGGCCCCAACCAAGTGGGCTTCAATTTGGGGTTTAAAAGGGGTTTTGAGATCATTAAGCCCAAAACCAATTTTTCTTGGCCCAATCAAATTTCCAAGGTTTAAAAGGTTGGATAATCATATCATAACACTGATTTGATTAATTAATAGCATGTGGAAGTGATTTAATCAAGTGATTAAACACAATGCTAGAAATCGGATTAAAAAGGGTTTGGAGGCCAACTTTAGGGTTTGGGGAAACCGTTTAAGATTTCGGTTTCAACCAAGCTTTTAGGGTTTCAATTGTAGGGTTTCGCTAGGATTGAAACCTTCTTTGGTATGGCACAATTTGGTTGATCAGATGAAACACAGCTTTGCTTAGGTGGCATGATCTCACACCTTGACTTCCTTCACAAATCCATCTAATGGTTTCTCATGGTGCCAAGTGTCTAATACTATTCACTATGTGTAGCTAAGATCTTGCCAAGTGTCCAAATAAAACTCCTCCAACCTAATTTGGACATTTCACATTGTGATTGAAAACACTGCACTGGGTGCGCATATCAAGGTTATTATTCACTCCAAAAAAATACATAATAAACTTAGTACTGAAAAATTCTAAATATTCATATTAACCTATAGTGAAAATCGTCTACCGAAATTTAACCCCGAAGTGGCCCTAAAAATAATTTCATAATTTCGAATAGGTGTTTCTTCTAAAATTATGAAAATGGGCTATTGCACCATAAAATCCTAAATAATCAATTGAGTCTAATGGCATAGACCAAAACACATTCTAACACTTCTAACTACCTCAACTAATTAAACTCATATTTCTAGTACCATAGTGAGTGATTACACTGACTATGTTAACAGACTAAAACTTGCGCGATTGGTCGATTCGTAAAAACTTATGGGATTTTCACGAGGTTCCTAAAGTCAATAGAAATTTCACCAGTGAATTTCTAATGGGCTATTACACTATCTCTTATATTTCAAGAAATTCAAGCCTAATGAAGACTAAAATTTCAAGCGTAATGTTTGCTGCATTTCATAAGGCCATGTGGATTTATAACCCATAGACGTATTGATCTGATACCACTTATGACGCCTCCAGATCCCACTTGGGATTGGACGGACATCTGAAGCGTCAAAATATCCAACACAAGATTACCTGGCTCCGTTCATGACATATAAGATGTAATGTTCCTAACATGAATCTACCATTATACAACATTCGCAGCGGATAAGTCTTTTTTTTTAGCAATACTATGCAGCAAACTAAAAATATCCCAAATAATTAAAACATAATCCATGCAAATATGACAAAATAAACATCCATGATTACAGTATTGGTTTCAGAAGACTGAAATCTCAAAACAAGGAAGACCGAGCTCCTTAATTAAATTACCAAAATATACTAATGGGCTAGTTTATCGAGTAACTCACATAACTCTACTAACGATGCCAAAATATTGTCCAAAAACCTAACTATGGAGGTCGTAAGCTCCATGTCATGTCTGCGGAGTCTAGACAACCTCTTCTAGTCTGCCAGTGTCCTCTCCCTGACATAGCTACCATTCGGGGGGAATAGTAGTTAGGACTACCACGGTGAGATTTGATTACAATCTTAGCAAGTTAACAAGAAACTTCCACACAGTTTAATGATGCATGCATGGCAGTAAAAGCATGAATGCATAATCAAAGTCAATAATAAGCATAACCTAACTTGACATAACATGGCATGAACGAACATAACTTGAACTGAAACGTGAACTAAACTGGAAACTTGACATGACATGAACTTGAAACCGAGACTTGACTTGACATGACCTAAATGTGAATGTGAACTGACTTGGACATGAACGTGAACTTGAAACATGATTGAGCAAGAAATTGAACATGAGCTGACTTGGACATAAACGTGAACTTGAAACATGATTGAACGTGAATTGACTTAGACATGAACATGAACTGAAGCATGACATGAACGTGAAATACATGAACTTCGAATCTTGTTTAATAAACTTGATTAATAAAGTGACCATGTGGGTGCTACACGGGTCCCCTTGAGTTGTGTGTCCCTGCCGATTACCACATCACAACACATGGTATCTAGACCAGCTGTGAGTGTGTTAATACGTGCTCCACAATTGTTGTGGCCCCACGTATTTTACGTGTCACAACTGTTGTGTCTCACGTGGTGTATCCGCCACAATTATTGTGACCCCATGAATTGTTTGTGCCACAATTGTTATGGACACTCATGAAATAAAAGATGGCTTCATCGACATTAGAGTCTGGCGCACTTCGATGATGAACTAGTTACCATTTGCAACCTGTTGACTATATTTCATCAACGCAAGGAATTTCACACCTATTTAGACACTCTAGCTTAAACAAAGGAATTCAACTAGAATATTACCTCATCCTAGTAGTTACGAGCGTCATAGACATGAACTAACTTGACATGACTATTCTCGAGATACACAAATTGTACCTAAGATGAAATGTGACATGAATACGAAAGGATAGAAGTCTTGAAATATTTTACCCCATCCTAGTAGTTAGGTGCGTGATCCTACATGTTATGCCATGTTACAAGATGTCATACTACGAAATATTTTATGTCAAGTACATCATGTATGTCGACTTACGTTCATGTAACAATGAATATTATATGACATGACACACATGTAATAGATGGCTTACATAACATGACATACTTGTATCAGATAGCACTACGTGACAGAATATATTATATAATAGATAAGTAATTCGTGACAATATACATCATGTGTAACAGATAAACATGTAATGACGTGGCATGGCATATATGATAACATACAAACATAACAGTAGTTCCCTTACCCATCACACATAAACAATAAACTGATAGTAAATTAAAAGGTAACTTACAACGATCGTCGCATTATGAGAATAAAGCGCGAAACACGAGAAATTCTAAGTAGGGATTTTAAAAATTAGAAATTTAATCACTAACAATTAGAAGCAAGGAGAAAAACTAACTTAGAGTAAAATTACTATTTTACTCTCTACATGTAGAAAAATGACCATTTTACCCCTAACTTGAAGATTTTGCTTCCTAACTCCAAAAATACCAAAATTTTACATTGCTCATGTAAATTTAGTCCTAGACTCAAGTATCAATACAGAAAAATTTAGAACTAAACACAATCATGAAAAGTCCATAGGGGCCTAAGCATGCATTGACTTTTTCCCTTGATTTTTGTTGCATTTATTCCAATTTCAAAACTCATGATCAAACAAAATTTTTGCTATAAAGATCTTCCTATCCTAAGTTTAAAAACATACTTAACACACCCAACAAGAATTTACTAATCATCAACCCAAAACTTTTTAGTAAAAAGATCCAAACTTTTTAACAAAATACAAACCCTTGAATCACAAGTTTTGACCTTATTCAAAACATATCCAAGAATTCCAAAAAAATAAAATCTCACTTCTAACATATTAATAACATCATCCTAAGAACAACCATGCTTAGGATCATCAAACAAAAGTCACCAAAAATCCCAAAACAACACGTGGAGTTTTCAAATCCCTACTAAGTCCAAAAACAGAAACATTTTCTTAACTAGTTTTGATCAATCGCTTGATCCAGGCTTAAAAAGATGAGATCTTCAAAACACAACATCACATGGTTTAAAAACTGTGTACTAAACAAGATCCAACCATTAAACTTAAAATCACATGGCTAAAACTAACCCAAAACTTGGATCTAGCTAAAAATATCAATCCTTTGGCCTAACCAAATATCCTCTTGCATAAAAATTTATATCTTTGAAACTAATACAAAAAATCTTCAAAATAACTTCCTAACATGCATATAAAAGGTTTAGGATTATCCAATAAATATCAAATTCATTGAAGTAAGATTAAATGACGAAATATTTAAATTTTCTGAGAACAAAAACTGTTTTTCTTCTTCTAGTTTCTAAGTTTCTAAATCTAAGAAAATCTTTCATCAAAATCATTAGTCATGCAACAACTCCTCAATGAGCATTCATTAGATTATCTAAACTAAATTGAAGAAAAGAGCATTAAAATTAAGATTTTAAAGATAATAAGAATAGATCTCAAGCGTTTGATTTCATCTAGCAAATCTCACACAATTTATTCTTCCTTGTTATAGAATTCTAATCATCCCAAGTTGATGATAAAAGTGCCTTAACTATTCAACATTTTCTCTCGAACAATACCAAAAATATCTCCAACTAATAACTCCATATCTCTATGTGAATTTAACTAATTGGAGACTCATTAAGTTCTTTGGCTTCTTCGTGAAAATCACACTAATCACTGTAAAGTATCTCTACTTTTGCTCAAATAATGGTGCTTAATCCTAGAGCATTAATCAAAATCACCTCTTTGTCGCATTGTGATTCAATAGATCGAACAATAATTACCTAGAAAATTGCGAGCATTAAGAACAAGGAATAAACAATCAATCATGGAAATATTGAAAATACGATAACCTAAAATATAAATTGTGTACAATGCTAGACTACGTCAAAGCTCTAGAAAATAGAATTAGTTCGTAATGAAATTGAAAAGAAAATGTAATACCCAGCTCCTTCTTCTTACATACGCTTCTCTCTTTCTGACGTATGTTTCATCTTTATAACGTAAGCAAATCCCGAAGGCAGAGATTATGTGATCATCTGCCTTTCTCACTCGTGACTGTGAGCCACATTATACGTGCCGAACCATGATGGCATGTCTCGAAAGATATCGTGTGACTTCTAGGGCACGCCCAATGTTTTAAATATGCTGAAAATATTTATAAGGAGTATTTCCATCATTATTGAATTAAGACTTAATCTTAAATACGACAATCATAATATTATTGAAGAGCTCCAAAAATATTATAATTGCCAGAAATTATTTTAATATTATTATTAAAATGATTTCAATTATTTAAGATACTATGAGAATTAAATTATGTTGAGAACTTTTATTAATTAAATGGTTTTATTCTCTTAAATATGTTAAGTGAGACTTCATCATTTTATTAATGATGAAGAAATATTATTTTATAAACTAAAGTTAGTTTAAAATAATATTTACCATAATTCCTCTAAGTGCTTTAATTAAGTTAAGGTTTTAAGCATCTTCAAATCAGTGTTTTAATTCCTCGTCGTTAGATCGTTGTGTAGATTCCCAGACGAAGGGACTGGGTTAAATACCCAAACCCCCTCTCTTTCCCTCTCATTTTCCCATAACCCTCTCTCTCCTCCCTCTCTCCTTCGGCGTACGTGATACGCTGTCTCCCTTCACGCCGAAACTTCCACCGCACAGCCCAACGCCACCGTGCATCGCCCTTCCTCACCGCCAACACCAATGGCTTGCTCTCCCTCCGGCGAGTCCATCCATGCCAACCTCTCCCTCTCACGCTCTCCCTTTCTCCATTTCGGAACTGCACAGCCCGAATGGGCTTGGTGCGAGTAGCGCCGCCGTGCGCCGCCCTCCAACGCCACCACTCCCTCGACAGCTTCCTCTACCACCGACCACCACTCCCCAGCGAGCTTGGCCTCTCCCATGCAGCCACCTTCCCTCCGTCGCACACACGCATGCACAAGGAGACCCACGCACGGCTTCACCGTGCGCGGCCCCTAGCGCCACCGTGCGCAGCACCCATGGCCACCTAGCAACACCATGGCTTCTCCCCGAGCTCCTCGACGTGACCCATGGCCAGAAACCCCTCCTCCACCTCACGGCTTCTCCCTCTCTCACGCACGGGTTGCACGCCGTGCACCACCATGCACCGCCACCAATGGCTGGTAACCACCACCATTAGCCTCCTCAGGCTGCCACCAAGCCAACCCAACCTCCCTTGGCCCCTATCTGCCACCCACGAGAGCACACTCTCTCTCACTCTCCCACGGCTTCTCCTCCACGGTATGGCTAGATCCGCCACCGTGGTGCCACCACGAGATTCACCGCACCTCCCTTAGCCAAGCCTTAGGTCCAAACCATCACTTTATGTGGTGGGTAACCACCGCACGTGATGGACAATCACTGTGTGTGATTGACCGCCACTGTACACGGCTAGATCCGCCATGTTATACTCTTCACTGCCATCACAAGGCTATCACGAGCCCTTCCAAGACCACACCTAGCTATCTAAATGCCTAAACAGTCATCGTACGTGAGTTAGCGGCCACGTACGACTCTTCCAACATCATCAGCTATGACGGTCATCGAGCAATGCACGGGTTATCCCGTCGATAGTATAACCCTCTATCTCTCATTAGTTGACTAGGTTGTGGACTGTGTTGTTGATAATTGTGTAGTTGTGGTATTGTGATGTGGTGTTGTGTAACGAAGTGTTGGGCATTCTGTGTAGTGAAGTGTTGGGCTTATCTGTGTTGTATGGAGGTGCATTGTACTGTGTAGTGTGCTGTGATATGTTGGGTGTAGATAGGAAGTGTTGTGGACTGTGCCATGTAGTGAACATGTGCAGTAATGGTGGGGTGGTGTATGTGGAATGGAAACAGTGTACACTGAGTGTACTCTGTGTGTATGTGGCGTAGTGTATATGTGAAGGGAGTACATGTGGAATGTACTCCGTATGATGGAGTAATGCACCATGTGGCAGATATGCCATAATGGTGATGTGGCATGTGGAACGCGAATAGTACACGCTGGGTGTACTTTATGTGTGGCTTAATGTGAGACAAGGAGAGTATATGTAAAACATACCCTCATGGCGTATTGTGGAACGGGATGAGTACAAGTGGAGTGTACTCAAGTGGAGTGTAAGAGGAGTACATGTGGAATGTACTCTATGTGGTGGACGATGCACCATATGGCGTGTATGCCATAATAGTGATGTGGCGTGTTGTATATGTGGGGAGTACAAATGGAATGTACTCCATGAGATGGTGAGATGCACCATATGGCGTGTATGCCATAGTGGTGATGTGGCGTAACGTGCATGGAATATATGCAGAGTGTATTCCATGTAGTGGAGTGATGCCCCATATGGCGGGTATGCCATAGTGGTGATGGAGTGTATGTAAAGGGAGTACAAGTGGAATGTACTCCATGTGATGGAGCGATGCTCCATATGGCAGGTACGCCATAGTGGTAATGTGGCGTATGTGAAGGGAGTACACGGAGAATGTACTCTATGGTGGAGTGATGCATCATATGGCAGGGATGCCATAATGGTGATGTTCATAGTGTGTATGAAGGGAGTATACGGGGAGTGTACTCCATGTGATATAGTGATGCACCATATGGCGGGTATGCCATAGTGGTGATGGAGCGTATGTAAAGGGAGTACGAGGGGAACGTACTCCATGTGATGGAGTGATGTATCATATGGCAGGTATGCCATAGTGGTGATGTGGTATGTATGAGGAGAGTATACGTGGAATGTACTCCACGTGGCAGCGACACTCCGTATGGCGTGTCGTAGAAATAAAGATGGTTATGTGATTGATGGGCGTGGAACGTGATGGATAGTGTCGGGAACTGTGGAACAGTGTCCTGAAGTAGTTATGGCATAGCCTATAGTCTGAGGTGACAAGTGTCACTGTGATGGACTTATGGCTAGGAGTATGCGTGAAGTATCAGAACAAGTATTAGAGTGCGCAGCAGAAGCATGACTGAGGAATGTCACGAAGTGACATGACTATTGACAGTCGTGCTTGTGATGGGCGAAGTAGTGGAACAAGTGTAAGAGTACGCAGCAGAAGTATGACTGGGCAACGTCACGAAGTGACGTGGTTATGGAAGTCATGCTTATGATGGGTGAAGTGTTAAAGTGTAGGAATGGCGTAACGGGAACGTGATGAGATGTCACAATGTGATGGGCGTACGTGAGGAACTGTACTCGTGATGAGTTAGGAGTTGACATAGCAGTGTTGGGTAATGCGACAAAGTCACGGTGTAGCTTGGGGTTAATTCCGAGCTATATAACGTGACATGAAACGTAGTTATGAATGGAGCCTTGTCGTGTTAAGTGTTGGGATGAACTATCAAAAGGGACGGGTAGCATGAAGAGTCATGCTAGCCGGGTTAAGAGAAGATTGGTATTTGAGTATGGCCCTTGTCCCTACGAGCAAGTGATCAACATGTTATATATGTTGATCTTAGGTGATAAAGGGGTAAGGTACCTGTGTAACATAGTGAGAGACATGTGCCGGACGGATTCACCATATGTAATAGGTAATCTGTCCTGAGCATAGTTGCACGATGCTTAAGCCTCAGAGTTGGCTTAGAGCCATGTGCTTGTATGGATGGGAATGAGGATTTAGTGTGGGCTAAGATGCATGAAGGTAGTGACGGATGCATCATTAGGATTGAGATGTGTGATTCCATCGATCGGAATCATGAGTCGAATGTGGTTGTAAGAAGAGTAAGACGAATGTCTTAGTGTCTTAATCCTAAGGTGAATAATAGGTTCACCTTAGTGGATGAGTACTCGAGACAAGACTTTGAGTTGGAAGGTGTGGTGACCATAAGTGGTCCCCGAAGGGTTTAACATAGTGAAGGGCACGTAAGTGCACGGGATAGAAGGAGAGTGTTCCTAGTATACCATAGTTCTATTTATAGTTCAAGTTACTTATGCATTAGACAGAGAATGACGTTAAGGTTATGTGTATGCATATAGGTTGCCATCTGACAAGTACATGAATGGACAAAATGACATGCAAGTAGCATGGAGTCCAGGTAAGTGTTACGTTCATACTCTTCTAGAGTCTTTATAAGATAAAAGAAAATGAAAATGAAAGCTTTTCCTTTATGACGCTTTAAGAAAAGACTAAGACATTTTAAGAAAGAAAATGCTAAGTGTTCAAAGGTATAAATACATACGGTCCCTCCTTGGCAGCCCTTGTTTACGCACCCAAAGTATTAATTGTACGCATGTGAATGGATGACTATACACTTTAACTATTGTACGTATTTTCTAAGAAAATCTATAAACTGATGAAGATGCATGAAAGGCATGAAAGCGGATGCTTTCGTGAATCCTACGAACCGACGCTCTCATGTGCGCCACGAGATAATGCTCGTGGATGCCATGATTGACGACTTTCAAGGTGACGCTTATGGGATGCCATGAAAGCTGACGCTTAAGCCCATGTATGTTCTTAAATGAAGTTTTCCACGAACGAACCGTTAAAGAAAGGATAGAACTGAAATGAACTGAAAGACGAAAAGACCATTTTCGGGCTTACCCCCCAAACAATATTTTCTCACGAAAAGAAATGTTTTCCCATGAAAAGAAAGGACTGTAAATGAAAGAACGAACAAAACGAAAGTTCCAGCTCTTTCAAGTTGACATGAACGAATGAACGCATGAATAAAAAGCAAGAAGGAAAGAAATGAAAGCATGAATGTATGAAGATAAGTAATGGCCACATGACATAAATGAAAGGGTACCGATGAATGGGCAGATTGCAATGCTGGGTAAGTAGTACTGGAAGTGCACCCAGTGCTGCCCCCTATAAAAAGGGATTTCCAACCCATGGCCACGGGCGGAATCCGGGTCCAAAGGAAGACCACTAACCCCAAACACACGGGGCGTAACAGTGTGTACTGGCCTATGAAAGCGATAAGAACGAATGGGATGTATGCATGCATGTACGAACGCACGAACGTACAAACCTTTAAGAAATGTAGGCACTGACGGGGGACACGTTTTAAGGAAAGCAAAGCCTTTTAAAAAGAAAAGCCTCGTCAGTGAACTTTTCAAAAAGAACGCACGTAGCACGTAAACATGCACTCACTGTTGAAGAAATGAAGGCACTGACGGGAGAAACGTTTTACAAAAAGGATGTCCATGTTTAAAAGAGAAAAATCTCGTCCAGTGACGTTTTCAAACGAACACACGTAAGCACGTATGCACACACGTAATAGTATATACGAGTGATGAATGCATGAATGAAAACCTATGTTGCTATATTTTAACCGTACGAAGTAATGCTTACGAGTCTTCGACTCATTTTAGTTTTTATGCATGTCCCTCCCCCCACAGGAACTGCATGATCGGGAAGGACACAGCCCATGGGGAAGAGCACGGAAGTCTAGGCACGAGTTTTAAACGTACGAGAGGCCTTTTTATTATAAGATTTATGTTTTCCGTTGTAACCCTCTTTTATTATCAAAGCACATGTTATAAAAATAGGACGGTAATTCCCGTCATCCTTTTATAAAAATATTTTGGAAAAAGTCCCACCACAAGGACGGGCATTACAGAAAAACAATAAAACTATTGTTCTTTATTGGAGTCAGTTGATGAAGCATGCGTCTCTCACCTCTGCCCTCCCAATCTGCCTCCTCGAAAGAAACTTAAAAAATAAACTCTAGACTATTGAAATCTAAAACCCAAAATCCCCTATTTTTTTCTTCCCACAAGACAAGATTAAATAGATGCCAAAATTCAAATACGGAAACAAGATAAGTGCGGCTACAATCTAGCCTAAAGATCTGAAAAATAGTTTATAAAGATAAGAAGTTAACATAAAAGAAATTATCCTAAAAATAACGGAATTATCTAAAATGGAAGATTCAGTAATAAGCGGCTTAATTTACGGAATTCGTGAAGAGTTGGTTGTCAGTAGATTGATTGTAGAACTCGCAAGGGTCCCAACGGGTAGATGTCGTGTGCACTGAATATAACTGGTCTCCTCACCTACTGAGAGGAAAGACTCCCAACCGAGATGAAAGAACCCTCTCGCCAACCTATTGAGTGGTAAAACTGCTTCCCTTTACTAGTTGTTGCCCACGATGTCGTTTAGGTTGATATTTTAAGTTGTTCGGTTAGACTGGTCGCCCAATCTAATCGCCCGGAAGGTAATATATTGCTCATCGCCTAACCCTTATCGTCAATTCTGGTCGCCATTGAGCCTCCTCGCCTAAATCTCCTCGACTCTCTTCAGATCTCGTTGCCTTTCGTTGGTTTGGATCCGTAGTCTCTTCTTTTGTACCAAAATGCTCTCATTTCGCACTAAATCTTCTCATTCCTTCAAATCAAAGAAAATAAAGAAAAATATATAGAAATAAAACAAAATCAATAGAATTGAAGAAAAACTGACACTTCTCATAAATAAAAGAGTAATAAAAATCACATAAAACCATACTTATCAATATACACATGTTGAAAACAATCCATAAAACTTTCGGACCAAGATATGTCCATTAGCTTGGTCAAAAACTCCAAAATATAACACACTCTCCAGATTAATGTCCAAAATAACCTTTCTATGGTTAAAACAACTTTTGACCGAACAAAAGACCACAAAATGAAACAAATAATATATCCTTAGAAATTAAATGAAACTACAAAAAATTTTCATGAAGGAGTAATGGCGAGAAAATACTTAAAAGAGATCGAAAATCACCACGCAAATCGACTCAGAAATCTACTTGAGACAGCTCTTAAGGGTTTCTCTTTAAGAATGGGGTGAAAAAGTGACGAAATGAAATGAAGGGTGTCTTACATGACTCTAGAATTCTGGAGGGGGGAGGTATGGGCTTCAATGACCCTTTGATTAGAGGTTTCTATGTCACAAAAAGTGAAGAATAGTGAGGGAAAACGATTGTTGCTGCTGCCGTGAGATGTGGAGGGTGGTGAGGTGGACTTCCCACTCACATCAAGGTACTATTTGTTGCCAAGGCAGAGGATGGTTTGCCATGTGGGGGAGGAAACTTCCTTAAGAAGTTTTGCCAAGGTGGCCAAATTCGTGGGCCTTGGTCGGCCTTCACAAAGTGGGCTTCAATATGGGGTTTAAGGAGGTTTGGTTAGGATTTGAGATACTATCAAGCCCAAATCTAATTTTTCTTAGCCCAATCAAATTCCAATGTTTAAAATGATGGATAATGATGTCATAATTAGAATTTGATGAATTAATAGCATGTGAAAATGATATAATCGAGTGATTAAACATAATGCTAGAAATCGGATCAAAAAGGGTTTTGAGGCGAACTTTAGGGTTTGGGGAAACCGTTTAGGGTTTCAGTTTCAACCAATCTTTTGGGATTTCAAATGGATTCCAAAGTTTTAGGGTTTCCCTAGGGTTCAAACCCTTTTTGGTTTGGCACAACTTGGTTGATCAGATGGAAAGATGGGCTTTGCTTAGGTGGCATGATCTCACACCTTAACTTCCTTCACAAATCCATCTAATGGTTCCTCATATTGACAAGTGTCTAATACTATTCACCAAGTGTGGCTAAGATCTTGCCAAGTGTCCAAATAAAACTTCTCTAACCTAATGTCGACATTCCACACTGTGATTTTGAAAATATTACACTGGATGCTATTATTGAGGTTACTATTCACTCTGGGAAAGTGAAAAATAAACTTTGCACTGCAAAATACTAAATATTCATACAAACCTAACAATGCAATTTGTTTTTTGAATTTCAATCTCGAAGTGTCTCAAAATAAGCAAAATGCGTTTTCAAACAAGCGTATCGTCCAAAAACTGCAAATGGGATTATTGCATCGCAAAATCCTAAATAATAATTTGAGTCTAATGACGTAGACCATATACCAAACTGACACTTCTAACTACCTCAAATAAATAAAATTGCACTTATGGTACCATAGTGAGTGATAGCTCTGACTATGCTGATAGACTAAAACCTATGCGATTAATCGAATCGTGAAAACTTATGGTGTTTTCACAAGGTTCCTAAAGCCTATAGAAATTCCACCATTGAATTTCTAGCGGGCTGTTACAAGTATCAAGTCTTGGTTTTTTTTAGTTATTGGGTCAGGTAGACGTTCCTCGATACAACATGTATATCTCTGTGTAAGAGTTGACATGTGTTGGGGATAGGCAAGTTGACCTGCACCATGTTGGTTGGGTAGGAGAGATTCCCCAATTTCGAGTTGTGGAGTGGCTCACCCCTGTTGGTTCATTCGGCGATGAATATCTATGTGATAACTATGAACTGCTATATATACTGAATTTTGTATAAAGGGTAATTTATCGCTGTACTTATATAGACATGTTTTACTCAGAGGGTGATTTCTCGCCATCTTTATGAATACATGTGTTTTGGCTTGAGAGGGTGATTCATTGCCGCGCACTAATACATGTGTTCTCTCGTTTTATACATGAAGTTGTTTATCTCATATTCATGTGCATTGTTTCTCATTAGCGATCTTGTCATAGTAGCATAACATGCCTATGGTTTCAGTACCGAAACCATAGATTTTGATGCAAAAATAGACCCAAGAGTGATGCCCTAGGAGGAAGAGGCAACCCAACCTCAGCAATAGGCTCGTAGGCCTCTTTCCTATTGTAGAACTTGTCCATTTTGAGAGTTGTACTTGTAAATATTAGTTAGACAATCAAATATGTTCGGCCAACCTCATTTGGGGTGTACAAATCAAACAGCTGAACATGTGTATAATTTCCTAAGGAATGGACTGACATGTGGATATTGTTGAAATGCATGAGTTTTTAAACTTTTGGTACTCTTATGTTTAGCCTTCATACTAAACCTTTATTTTTCGCTGCAAACTAGATACCTATTTCTTTGCACGTGCACTTCCTAATGAATATTGCATGCCTAACCCGATTCGAACCTTGGGTGTTGCCAGTTGGTTGGCGCCCTTGGTACCACAGATCCTCCACCAGTTGTTTTACCAAGGAACAGGATGACATAAGCTAGGGTCTAACCCACTAGCCTCGGGTAGAGCCAAGACTGCTGGGGTCACTAACATTGACACATGAGGGTAATAGTGTATAACGGTCATTAAGGATATGTGGTTAAGGAAGGCATACTTTTCTTTTAGGCTTAATGCTATGTATGATATGATCATGATCATGATGATTGAGACTGTTAATGCTTGACTGAAAACTTAGATTGATATACTATTTACTCTATGATGTTGTTTTTAATGAGTATTCAACTGATTTTTATTTTTATGTGTGCCCAACCCAGGCGAGGATGATTATGAGGATGCTCAAAGACATGCTACTGCTTAGGGGAATGATATTGTGGCTTGAGGAATGAGATTGTTTTGGCTTTATTTTTCAATTTTGAGTGATTGTAGCACATAATTGTTTTTAGACTCTTTTCAATAAGAGCCATTAAGAATTGTTTTGAGATGCTTCACTTCAATGAAGTACTTTGATTTGTAGGACTTATAATTGAATCTTTTAAACCTAGCGTATTATAAATTGATTTTAAGGTTAGCAGCATTCAAATCGTCCAACTTTTATAATACTGGAGGGACGGGGTGTTACATTTTATACTAATCCGGTGGTCATCGGTCGACTTTTGGGCAGTGAGTCATGGGTCTTAGTTGGATGGGTCACGGTTTGGGCCTTTTTTCCATGGGTCTTGGTCTTGATTCCTCGTGTACAATTGATGGGCTTGACCCATGGATCCTAAATCACTACCCTAACCCAAATTCTTCTCAAATTCAGTTCTAAGCCTACTAGCTTAAGCCCTTAAGTTCTTTATCTCAAACTTTTGTACTCGACCTCAAAAATAAATTAAAGCCTAAAAAAATATCCACGGCTTTCCTTGAAATAAAATCCTACGTAAAAATGTTAATAGCTAATTAAGTAGTTAGCATAAAATCATAACTTAGCATGACATATAATAATAATAATAATATTATTAATTATTATTATTATTATTAAAAACAAATTTCTAAAACTATCGAAACTTATATGAACTTGTGAGAAAGTGAAACTCCAAGCACGACATATATTCTATGAAAAATGGTATAGCCACAACTATTTTATAATCTCTACAAAACTTCTAATAAAATATTGTTACTTTTTAATTCAAATCAATCAACTTCAAATAAAATTCAGAAAAAAAAAATTATTGAAGAGTTATGTGAACATTATAGAATAATTGTGTCTATCATTTTTAATATTCTATTTTTTGGTCTCAACTCAGTGATGACGCAATGCCCACGTCAACCTGTATAGTACATGCAGTATAAAGTTAACACGAGAAAATAAATTATCAGAAACATATCCGCATAAAAAACACACACATGGATACATAAACTACAAACAATACACATAAAATCATAATTGAATTATATGAATTGAAATTTGGTTGTAGAATCGGGAAACATGACTAACGAAGAAATGACCCCATGCTTAATCCAGACAAGCAAAAAATGACAGATTTTAAAAAAGACCAATAATCGCAAACCGATGATGTTGAAGTGATCCAATCTGGTAAAATACAAGTGGAGAAATCAGATAATGTCTCTAGCTAATGTATTCTATGTGCCGCCTAGAATCTTAACTATCTATATGGATATACAAAAAATAACAAACAGAAACGAGAAAATCAGTTTGATACAAGATAAAAACATACGCTAAATATTCATAAGAGGAGATTCCGATTTTGATGGCTCATCGATAATGTAGTTAAGATGTATTTCACTGAAGCCAGGGAAATTAACTTTTCGAGACGATCCTGTTATAAAGCAAACATATGTGTATATATATGTGTGTATATATATATATATATAGAAAATAATACAGTATTCTTTCGTTCATTCATAGAACAATGTCTACAATGCATTCCTTATCTTTTAAACAGGAAGAAATAAAAATTGGCGCATCTTCTATCCATACTTTCTCTACATTTGACTGTATAGCTACCTTAGCCAAGTTGTGAGCAACTGTATTTGTATTTCTGTTTGTATACTGCACTGTCCAATTGGACGTAGTGAATAAAAACAACTTTGAATCTTCAATGATGCTTCCACAGCAAGACATGTCTTCATTTGAATTATTTATGGCTTTAACAATGTTTTGAGCATCCCCTTCAAATGTCACTTTGTTCAGCCTCAAGTCACGGCATAGTTTCATAGCTTTCCTAAGTGCAAAACCCTTTGTTGTAGCTGGCTGATCCATATTACCTCTTGAACCCAAAAACTTTCCTACTCAAACCTCATTCTCGAGTGTGTATTCATCAAACAACTTCAAGGCTAGCA
Organism: Juglans regia; assembly: GCF_001411555.2. NCBI lineage: Eukaryota > Viridiplantae > Streptophyta > Magnoliopsida > Fagales > Juglandaceae > Juglans > Juglans regia. The sequence continues at coordinate 11,657,571 of NC_049912.1, read as the reverse complement.
GATGTGAATCAATAGCCATGGTCTTCCACTCCAAACACGCAGCTTATATGCTTGGTTAGCAAAAGTTATAGTGAACATGTTACCACCAATCTCAACAAACTTTGCAGGCATACTAACTCTTCAAACTTTCTTCATCGTGTCTTCAAGAACCCCCCTGCCGATATTCCTTTTCACACATAAATTTCCTACTAAGCTATAGTCTCCTTTGCACAATATTTCCTCATTGACAGCATCATCAATGACTATAGTTTCCCCCTCCTCCTCCGTCAGGCAAAACCTCTCCCATTTTTCTTCTAAGTCATTCATCATTGACTATAGCTCGAAAATGTTCTTCCTCACCTTCCACCTAAAGCTACCTATGCAACTTCCTCGAATTCTGCTTCTCCACGCCCCACCGTTCTCTTCGCCTCACTGATACGTAACCACCCTTCTGCTGCGTACGCACCCACATCCCACCACAATTCCATTAGGAAATTGCGTGGTCCCCCCCATTTCACCTCAGCTTCCCACTAGGAAGGACTGAGAGAAGAATTTTTTCCCAACTCTCTTAGGTTTGCAAACATATGTATATTTGATAGCTCTAATAATGGAGTGGGCTAGAAAAATATGGCTATGCAATAGGTTTTACCAAATCCTTCCTTGCATCCGAGCTCACATGGTGACGATGATTGATGGGGGCAAAAGTATGATGGTGGAGAACCTTTTGAAATCATATACGTGATGCCAACAACTCCTGCTTGTGATTTGACGGAGCTTGAAGCGTTAGGACATGCAAGACAAGGTTACATACTTCTGTTCATGACATTTAAATATGCAGTGTAACTAGCATGCAAGCAATAGTATGCAATATTCCTAGCGAATAATTTTTTTTTCTTTGAGCAATACACGTTGTACCAGAAGTACTATATCCCAAAAGTATAAACACACTTCATAAATCACATAATAACTGATATCCAAAAAGGTTAGAACACTTGCCCTACACGTCTGTAACAAAATAACTACTGGAGACAATGCTCAATAATTACAGACTTGAAATAAAACTATTGGACTAAATTGATGAGCCACTCACACAGTTCGACTATGATATCTAAAATCACATCCAAGAGATGGATGATCGAAGCTATCAATTCCTTGTCGTCTTGTTGTGGACTATTCGACTTCTCGAAATCCTGACACATCATCTACCATTCCTAAGGGAATAGTAGTTTGGACTACTAAGTGAAATTTGTTTACAAATCTCAGCAAGTAAGCTACTAAACTACCAACAGCATATACATGAATGATAGTAAAATGACATGGATGCATCGTGACATGGACATGAATATGTGTGACATGACTTAGCAAATAGCATGACATATGACATCTATGACTGTCTAAAAGTCTGAAAGTCACAAATCTCCCTTTTACCCCTCTATAAGTGGGAAAATGACAATTTGACCCCTAACTTAAGGATTTAACATCCTAACTCCAAAACTCACCAAAATTTACATTCCTCATGTAAATGTTATCCTAAATCCAAATATCTAATTATAAAAAATTAAAAAACATCACAACTATGTCAAACATGCCTAGGCCGAAACATGCATAGGCAAAATCTCTTGATTTTTGTTGCAATTCTATCAAGCATCACTTCTCATGCTTAAACCGAAATATTGCATCATACAAAATCATATCCTATGTTCAAATAACATACTAAAACAACCAACAAAACTTACATCTCAAAAATCACAAATATTTTCAATGCAAAACTTCATGTTGTTAAACTTAAGCACAACTCTTGGCTTTTTTTCAAGGTTTTCATCTCATTTGAAACAACTCTAAGAACTCCAAAAGTTCAATAAAATACTTCCAATACACTCCCTAAGAACTATCATGCTTTGAATCATCAAGCCAAAACCACAAAATTTGCAAAAATCCAACTTAAAGCATTCGGCCTTTACACTTTCACCAAAACCAAATCTATGTGGTTTGGTTTTTTATCAAACCCTTTGATCTGAAATCTTTCATGAAATAAATCACAAATAAACAGCATCATATGGTTAAAAATCAAGTCATAGAATAGATCAAGCATTAAACGTAAAATCACATGGCGAATTTGAATCAAAACATAGATATATCCAAAAACCTCAAATATGTGACCTATTCGAACTCCCTCAGACATAAAAATTCATATCTTTAAAACCAACACCATAAATCCTCAAACTAACCTCATAACATGTAAATCAAAGTTCTAGGAACATTACATGTGAATATTAAAGTTGTTGGTGCATGCTTTGACAACAAAACATTCAAGCTTAGTCAAAACAGAAATGGTTTTCAACTTCCCAATTTTCAACTTTCCAGATCTTTGCAAAACTCTCATAAAAAACTTATAACATGCAACGAATCTTCATCAAACTTGTATATTAGAATGTTAACTATAATACATAAAAAAATCAGACCAAGATCTTAGTCAAAATCATCAAAATATCACACATTATCCAGTTTAACACCCAGAATAACATTTCCATGCTTAAACCAACTTTTTACCCATCAAATGACCATGGAATTTAACACAAAACATATCAACAAAAATTCTAACGGATGAATTTTTTTAGGTTTTAGGAACCTCAGGAAAATCTGAAAGGTTTCACAAAACGACCAATCGCGTTGGTTTTAGTTTGTTAGCAAAGTCAGTGTAACAGCCCGATGGCGTAAACAAATTTGACTGTGAGTCTTGTTATGTATGCCAAATCTCGATGGCGTGTTTTTTTAAATATATTATATGATTTCTAAAGTAAGCCCAATGTTTTAAAGCCCTCGAATATTTTAAATGCCCTGGAAAAATTTATATGGGGTATTTCTAGTGTTATTGAACCAAGCTTGATTTTAAATAAGACAATTATAATATTTTTGAAGAGTTCCAAAAATATTATAATTGTAGGAAAAATAAAATGATTTCAGCTATTGAAAATATTATGAGATTTAAATTATGTTGAAAACTCTAATTAATTAGATAGTTTTATTCTCTTAAAGATATTAAATAAGACTTCATCATTTTATTAATGATGAAGGGATATTATTTTATAAATTAAAGTTTAGTTTAAATAATATTCTATCTTAATTCCTCTCAATGTTTTTAAGTTAAATCGGTGTTTAATCTCTTACTGTTAGATCGTTTTAAAGATCCCAAGATGAAGGGCTTGGATTAAATACCCCAGCCCCCTCTCTTTCTCCCTCACTTTTCCCTTTCCCTCTCTCTCTCTCTCCTCTCCCTTTAGCTTACGCCGCACGCCCCCTCTCCCTCTCATCGTATTCTCTTCTCCAATAGCCCGGTGCCGCCATGCGCCTCCTAGCCTCACCGTCACCACCAATGGCCTCCTCTCACACCGGCGAGCTCCCACCACCGAACCTAGCCTCCATCTCATAGCCACCCTCTCCCACACACGCCCGCATCTCCTCACGCACGGGTTCACCACGCGCAACTCCTAACACCGTCGTACGCAGCCACCCAAGCCACCAAACACCACCACGAGCACCCCTGACCTCTCCCCCTTCCTTCTCCCCTTGACCCAAAGTCGGTAGCCCCTCCCTCAACCAGACGCAGCTCCTCCAATGCACTGATTCTCTATACCCACGGTCGGGCTCTGCCTCCCACGACCTCTGTACCACCACCAGGAGCCTCCTCCCTCACCGACGACCTCCTGTAGCCACCCCCATGCCTAGTCAAGCTTCACTCCTCCCCCACGCTCTCTCACTCTCTCACGGGTATTCCTCCACCCTTTGGCCCAGAACCGCCACCGTGCTGCCTCCACCTCGCCACCATAGCTCCAACGTACCCCTCTCAAGCCCTCCATGGCCAGCCAACGACCATCTGAGCTCCTCCCTCCATTTCCCTTATTTGAGACACACAGATCCCCCTTGGAAACCCACGGCTCTGCCACCCTAGCCACCATGAGACCATCCTCAGCCTACCTTGGCCTCTCCTACCTAGCCCTAAGCCGAAATCGCCACTTTACATGGTGGACAACCACTGTACGTGGCTAACCACCACTGTACGTGGCTAGATTCACCGTGTAACGCCCCTCACCGCCACCACAAGGCCACCATGAGCCCTTCTAAGACCACACCTAGCTACCCAAACGCCCAAACAGCCACCATATTAGGTGAATAGCCACCGTACATAGGTTAGTCGCCACATACGACCATTCCGACATCATCGACTGTATGGTCAGGGAACAATGCACGGGTCAACCCCGACGATGGTATAACTCTCTATCCCTCATTATTTATATTAGATGTTAGTTGATTGGTTAGGTTATGGACTGTGCTGTTAATATTTGTGGAGGTCGCTGTCTAGTGTGGTGATGTGATGTGCTGTGTATGTGAAGTGTTGGGCGTAGTTGGGAACTATGATGTGTAGTGTTGTGGACTGTGCTGCATGGGTGACGTGGCATTGTGTGGATTAGGAAGAGTACATGTGGAGTATACTCTCATGGCATAGCATGGAATGGATGAGTACATGTGGAGTGTACTCTATGTGGCGTAGTGTAATGTGAAGGGAGTACACGTGGAGTGTACTCCATGTGGTGGAGTGATGCACTATATGGCATGTATGCCGTAGTGCTGATGTGGCATAGCATGTGTGAAGGGAGTACACTCGGAGCGTACTCCATGAGCTGAAGCGATACACCATGTGGTGTGTTGTAAAGATAAGGATGGTTGCATAGTTGATGAGCGTAGAGCGTGATGAGTAGTGTCGGAAACTGTGAAACATTGTCCCAAAGTAGCTGTGATGTGGCCTGTAGTCTGAGGTGACAGGTGTCCCCGTGTAGTTGACTTATGGCCGGGAGTATGTCAAAAGTGACAAAACAAGCGTAAGAGTGCATAGTGGAAGCATGATGGAGGGATGTCACGAAGTGACATGGTTAAGCAAGAAGTCGTGCTTGTGATTACTGAAGAGTTAGCATAAGAGTGATGTAGCGGGATGTTAGGTGACGTGATAAGGTCACGATGTAGCTTGAGAGTAGTCTCGAGCCATGACATGACGTAAGGTGTAGTTATGAATAGAGTCTTGTCGCATTAAGTGTTGGGATGAACTGCCAAGAGGGACGGCTAGCATGAAGAGTCATGCTAGTCTGGTTAAGAGAAGGTTGGTAACAGAATATGGGCTTGTCTGTAAAAGCAGGTGACCAACGGATTATATGTTGGTCTTAGGTGATAAGTGGGTAAGGTATGTGTGTAATCTGGTTCGACACATGTGCCGGACGAATTTACCATATGTAATGGGTTATCTGTTCTAAGCATGGTTATACGGTGCTTAAACCTCAAAGTTGGCATAGAATCGTGTGGCGTGTATGGTAGGAATGAGGATTAGTATGAGTTAAGATGCATGAAGATAGTGACAGGTGTATTGTCTAGGATTGGGATGCGTGACTCCGTTTATCGGAATCATGCGTCAGAATGTGATCAATAAGAAGAATAAGATGAAGGTCTTAGTGTCTTAATCCTAAGGTGAATCATGGGTTCACTCTAGTAGATAAGCACTCAGAGTAAAACGTTGAGTTTGGAAGATGTAGTGACCGTAAGTGGATCTCGAAGGTTTTAGCATAGTAAAGGGCACGTAAGAGCACGAGATAGAAAGAGAGTGTTTTCAAGTGAATTGTAGTTCTATTCTAGTTTTAAGTTGCTTATGCACTAGATAGAGAATGACGTTAATGTTATGTGTATACATGTAGGTTGCCATCTGACACGCACATGAATAGATTGCATGATATGAAAGTAGCATGGAGTCTAGGTAAGTATTATGTTCATACTCCTATAGAATTTTCTAAAAGATATGAAATGAAAATGAAATGTTTTTCCTTTACGATGCCTTACGAAACGAAAGGAAACGATGCTTTATGACAAAGCATGCTAAGTGTTTAAAGGTATACGTATGTACAACCCTTCTTGGCAGCCTCGTTTTATGCAACCAAAGTATTAATTGTATACATGTGAATGGATGACTATACGCAGTATCTATTGTATGTATTTTCATGAAATCAGATGTGAAGCTTATGCCTCGTGCTTTAAGCGATGCTTTAAACAACGCGAAGAAAGTGTTTTAAATGTCCCTATGAACTTATGTTAAAATGTCCCTATGAACTAATGTTTTATGGATCCCATGAAAGATGATGTTTAAACTCATGTTTTTAAATGACACTTTTCCATGAACGAACAGTTAAATGAAAAAGACTAAAAAGGAAAGGACTGAAAGGAAATAAACATTTAAAGCACGAAAATACGTAATAGCCATATGAATGAATGAAAAGGGTACCAAAGGACTGGGTAGATTGCAATGCCAGGTAAGTAGTACTGGTAGTGCACCTAGGGTTGCCCCTGACTGAAAGGGATTCCCAACCCGTGGCCACGGGCAGAGTCCAGGTCGAAAGGAATACCGCTAACCCCAACACACGGGGCGTAACAGTATGTACCGGCCAAATAAAGTGATAAGAAAGAATGTATGAATGCATCGAACTCTTGAAGAAAAGAAGGCACTGACAGGAGATACGTTTTACGAAAAGAAAGCACTTTTTTTTTTAAAGAAAAACCCCACCTAGTGATGTTTTCAAAAGAAATGCATGTCTCATGTACGTACAGTATGTATGGAGTGATGAATGAATGAATGAAAACCTATGTTAGTATATTTTAACTGTACGAAATAATGTTTAAGAGTCATCAACTCATTTTAGTTTTTCTGTCTGCCCCTCCCCCCAAGGGAACTAAATGAGCAGTACGCGTCAGGATGGACACAGCCAAGGGAAAGAGCACGGAATTCTAGGTATGAGACTTTTAATTATATGAGAGGCCTTTTTATTGTAAGATTAATGTTTTCCGCTATAAACCTCTTTTATTCTCAAAACACATTTTATTTTATAACATAGAGTCTTGCACCCTGGGTATGGAAGTAGAGAATTTTAAAATAAATGGTAATTCTCGTTGTCCTTTCTTAAAATCATTTTATAAAATTCCCACCGCAAGGACGGTCGTTACAGTTAGTGTTACCACTCACTATACTACCAAAAATACAATTTTATTTATTTGAAGTACCTAGAAGTGCTACAATGAGAAATGGTCTATGCCATTAGACTCATATGAATATTTAGAATTTTATGGCCAATTTTTTATTTCTGGAATAGCAGTTGTTTGATTTTGCTTTTTAATTCTTTCAAGACACTTCAGAGTCGAATTTTGATAAATGATTTTCACTTTGAGGATAGTATAAATATTTAAAATTTTACAGTACAAAGCAATTTTCACTTTTAAAGAGTGAATAGTAACCTCAGTATTAGCACCTAGATCAGTGTTTTCAAAATCAGTATAGAATGTCCAAATTAGGTTAGAGAAATTTCATTTGGATACTTGACAAAATCTTAACCACGCTTGGTGAATAGTATTATAAATGTGGCACCAAGAGGAACCGTGAGATGGAAATGTGAAGGAAATCAAGCTTTGTCATCATGCCATCAAGCCAAACACTATTCCATCCAACCATCCAATTTTTGCCAAACCAAAGAGAGTTTTAACCCTAGGGAAACCCCAAATCATTGGAAACCAATTGAAACCCCAAAATCTTGGTGAAAACCGAAACCCTAAATGGTTTCGCCAAACCCTAAAGTTTACCTCCAAACCGTAATTGGACCTGGTTTTAGATTGGTATATAATCACTTGATTAAATCATTTTCACATGCTATTAACCAATCAAATTCATGTTATTATATCTTTCTTTATTCATTTAAATATTGGAAATCTTATTGGGCCAAGAAAAATTGGATTTAGGCCTGATAGCAACCCAAACCCTAAGCAAATCCCATTGAAATCCTAAATGGATGCCCATTCGGTTAAGACCCACAAAATTGAGCTTACAAAGCAAGGTGATTGAGCTAACTTATTACATATTTTATACATGTAGAACTAAAATATTTTATTTATTTCATTACATTATCATTGGTTTTAGATGAAAAAATAGTTAAGATGAATAAATCTGACTTGTGATTTAAATTGATTTATAGCATAGTTAATGCTTAATTTTATAACTTGTGATTTAATTGAACAATATTTCTTCACATGCACAATACATTTTTTATATTCTATTATTTCTTTTTATTTAATTTTATTATATTTTGCTGATTTCTATTTTCTTTTTATTTATTTTTTTTTTCCAAGTCAAGAAATACAAAAGCATTTGAAAAGTCAAAGACGCACCAAAAGGCAAGTCAAAAAGGCACCAAGTTTTTTTTTATTGTCTAAAGCCACACAGCACGCGGGACCCAAGCTACTTTTGGGTTGATGAAAAGTTGAGTCTTAGTATGGGCCGTTTTGGAGAGAAACGACAACAGTTTGGCATTTTAATTTTACGCACACAAAAAAAGAGAGAGAAAACCACGCACGCACGCAACAGACGGACGTGAGACGCTGGGGCATTTTGAAAAAGTAAGAATTCCTTTTTCGTGAGACAAGGATGGAACTGAGGAGATTATTATTGTTTTAGTTTTTCATTTGGACGCACACAACAACGTCGTTGAAGAACTTTCAAGGGTCCAATTGCCGCTGCGCAGCCTCCTCCACTGCCTACCACCTCCATCTCCATTCATTTGCCTTACCCTTTCCACTCTCTACTATTTATTTAATTTTAATTTAAAGTTTATGATGTATTTTTTATATATTTGGCTTAGACCTTTGGGCATTTTATTTGTTGTTTATTTACTTGATGTTAGTTATTTTTCTTACTTCTTTAAGCTTCCATTAAATATACATTACAATTGTTATGGATTGATTTTGAGAATTTATGATTTAAATGCAAAGATGAACCCTAAAATTTTCATTTTGGGGCTTCACAATTTTCACCTCATATTGGATTAATTATTTTCTAATTTAGCTTAGTTCTTAGTTTAATTTTGTTATTCTTTTAGTTCCATTGCATATTAGGTTAATTAGGACTTAATTAATTTCAGTTTTATTAATTAATTTTCTGATTAATTAAGATTGTTTAGCTTAGTTGATTCTTTGATTTTTAATTTCAATTTGTTAGTCTCTTACATTTCATTTCGACGCTCACAAAAATCTAAAAATATGAATCTAGTCCATGACTAGTGCCTTTTTCATTTCGTTACACTCTTACATTCATTGCACAGACCATTATTTTTATTTTCTCTTTGAATATTTTCACCATTTTAAACGAGATTGATTTGAAGTAACTTTCCATGAGGAGACGATCTAGGAATTTATTCCTAATTATTACGTGACATCATCCTGCACTTGGAACAGCCTTTGTGCTGCTCATTTTTTACTGAGTCAAGTTTTTGGCGCCGTTGCCAGAGAATAGTTGCTTGACGTAAATGTAGACTCGTTATTTTTATTTTTATTTTTATCTTAAATGTTTCTTTCACTATCTTATCTCTGATTACACATTTCATTTGTCACCTACTACTCAGTCACTTGGACCTTACTTATGCTATTTGGACTGATGTTCCATGTCATGGGTGAAAGACAATTCGAATAGGTTGGTTAAAGTTACATCGAGCACTGAGAGTAGTATACACAACCCAGAGATAGATAGTCTCACGTAGTGTATGCTCCACAGTTGTTGTGGCCCCATACTTCATGCTCCAAAGTTGTTGTGGCCCCATTACTTATTTGTTTGTGCCACATTTGCTGTGGACACACGTAACATAATGTGTGGCACCATCGGCGTTAGTGTCTGGCACGCTCCGGTGACCAGCTAATTAGGTCCCATTCGAAACTTGTTGACTGTACTTCATCAACCCAGAGAATTTCACACCTATTTAAACACTTCAGCGTGAACAAAGGAGTTTCACTAGGATAGTACCCCCATCCTAGCGCTTAGGGTCGTGATTGACATGAATAACTTAACTGGTATACATGACATTTCGTAACATGACGTAACATGAACGTGACATAAAAGAGAAAAGTCCTGACGTAGCATAACGTGACATGAACGTAAGATGACAGACATGACATACTTCAAGATATAAATATAACAGAGTACATTTCATAACATGGCATACATGTAACATGCAACATTTCGTAGCATGATATACCATATAACAGACAACATTTCTTAACATGGTGTAACATGTGACAATGAATATTACGTGACATGAAATACATGTAACAGATGACATACTTAACTTAACATGACATACTTGCAATGTATAGGAATACGTGACAGAATATCTTTTGTAATAGATGAATAATTCATGACAGAATAAATTCTGTGTAACAGATAAATATGTAATGACTTGGCATGGCACATATGATAACATGCATACATACAATTTAGTTATCTTACTTATCACTCATACACATTAAACTGACAGTAAGTGAAAAGCTAACTTACCTCGATCGTCGCGTTCTACTAGAATAAAGCGCGAAATACGAGGAACTGTAAGAGGGTATTCTAAAAGTTAGAAATTAATTACAAACAATTAGAAATGTGAAAATAGACAACTTAGAGTAAAATTACCATTTTACCCTCTACATGTGGGCAAATGACCATTTTACCTCTAACTTAAGGATTTGACATCCTAATTCCAAAAATTATCAAAATTTACAATCCTCATGTAAATTTTGTCCCAAACCCAAATATCAACTCAGAAAAAATTTAAAAGCAATCACAACTATGAAAAACTCACTATGGCCGAAACTTAAAAAGATCATTTTTCTTGATTTTGGTTGCAATTTCTTCCATATTCAAAACCTATGATTAAACCAAAATTTTGTAACAAGGATCTTCCTATCCTAAGTTTAAAAATACACTTAAAATATCCATTAAGAAAAGCTAACCATCAACACCAAATTTTTTGTAAAAAGATCCAAACTTTTTAACAAAAAGTAAACCCTTAAATCACAAATTTTGACCTTAATAAAAACATCTCCAAGAATTCCAAAAAATCAAATCTTACTTCTAACATAATCATAACATTATCCTAAGGTCAACCATGCTTTAAATCATCAAACAAAACTCACCAAAAATCACAAAACAACACTTGGAGTTTTTGGTTTTAAACTTAATCCAAAACAGAAACTGTTTTTCCCAACTTTGATCAATCTCTTGATCCATGGCTTAAAGACATGTGATCTTCAAACTAACAAATCACATGGTTTAAAAATGTTTCCTAAAGAAGATCCAACCGTCAAACTTAAAATCACATGGCTAAAATTTAATAAAACACGGATCTAACTAAAAAACATCAAATTTTAGGCCTAACCGAAATCCTCTTGCATAGAAAATCATATATTTAAAATTAATATTAAATATCTTCGAAATAACATCCTAACATGTATATAAGAGGCTTAGGGTCATCATATAAAAATATCAAAGCCTTTGGAATAAGATCAAACCACGAAATATTCCAACTTTCACAAAACAGAAACTGTTTTTCCACTTCCAGTTTTCAAGTTTCTAACTCTAAGAAAATCTAACATCAAAAGCTTTATTCATGCAAAAAAACCTCAATGAAAATTCATAAACACATGTTAACAGCACTCCATAAAATGTTTGGACCAAGATATGTCCATTAGCTTGGTCAAAACTTCCAAAACATAACATACTCTCCAGTTTCAAGCCCGGAATGACCTTTCTATGGTTAAAAATACTTTTTACTAACCAATGAGCATGGAATGAGACTAATAAGATATCCACGGAAACTAGACTCAAATACGAACAACTTTTATGAAGGAGTCATTGTGAGATAATACTTATAAAGGATCGAAAATGCTACGCAAAAAGACCCAGAAATCTGCCCGAGAGAGCTCTTTTGGGTTACTCTCTAAGAATGGGGGAAATAAGTGATAAAATGGAATGAAAAGTGCCTTGCACGACTATAGACTCCTAGAGGGGGAAGTTGTGGGCTGGAATGACCCTTGATTGGAGGTGGCTATGTGACATAAAGTGGAGAATAATGAGGGGCAAAGACTGCCTGCAGTAGCTGTGAAAGATGTGGAGGTTGATGGAGTGGATTTCTCCTTCACATCAAGGCACTATTGGGTGCAGCCAATGGCAGTGAATGGTTTGCCATGTGGGGGAGGAAACTTCTCCAAGAAGCTTTGCCAAGGTGGCCAATTTCGTGGGCCCCACCAAGTGGGATTCAATTTGGGGTTTAAAGGGGGTTTGTTTGGGTTTGAGATGCTATCAAGCCCAAAACCAATTTTTCTTGGCCCAATCAAATTTTCAAGGTTTAAAGGTTGGATAATGATTTCATAACAAGGATTTGATTAATTAATAGCATGTGGAAATGATTTAATCAAGTGATTAAACACAATGCTAGAAATCGGGTTAAAAAGGGTTTGGAGACCAACTTTAGGGTTTGGGGAAACCGCTTAGGATTTCGGTTTCAACCAAGCTTTTGGGGTTTCAATTGGATTCCGACCATTTATGATTTTGCTAGGATTGAAATCCTCTTTGGTCTGGCACAATTTAGTTGATCAGATGAAACAAAACTTTGCTTAGGTGACATGATCTCACACCTTGACTTCCTTCACAAATCCATCTAATGGTTCCTCTTTGTACCAAGTCTCTAATATTATTCACTATGTGTGGCTAAGATATTGCCAAGTGTCCAAATAAAACTCCTCCAACCTAATTTGGACATTTCACACAGTGATTTTGAAAACACTGCACTGGATGCGCTTATCAAGGTTACTATTCACTCCAAAAAAAAGCATAATAAACTTAGTACTGAAAAATTCTAAATAGTCATATTAACCTATAGTGAAAATAGTTTACCGAAATTCAACCCGAAGTGCTCCTAAAAATAATTTCACAATTTCCAACAGACGTTTTGTCCGGAATTATGAAAAATGGTTATTGGGCCATAAAATCCTAAATAATCCACTGAGTCTAATGGCGCAGACCATAACGCATTCTGATACTTCTAACTATCTCAAATAATTAAACTCAAAAATCTAGCACCATAGTGAGTGATAACACTGATTATGACGACAGACTAAAACCTGAGCGATTGGTCGATTCGTAAAACTTACGGGTTTTTCAAAAGATCCTTAAAGTAAATAGAAATTCCAACAATGAATTTCTAGCGGGCTGTTACATCCTCCCCTCCTAAAAAAAAAGAATTCGTCCTCGAAATCGACGCAAGTCTAAACATAAAACACGCTGAAAAGAAGAGGTTGCTTACCAGCCTACTGTCCAACACTGGATGCCTCATCACGCTCATGGGGCAGGTGAAATTCTTCTTAAGGTAACGTCTTCCTCTCGTAGTCAACATTATTCTTACCTATAATCATCACATGGTTACACAAAATAACTACCACCATAACATAAGGGTATAACACTCCCAAAGGTTATAGCCTAGGATACTGAGTCCTTTCTTAAATAAAATCATTATTCTCCTTACTATTCAAAGAATTATCCACAACGTATATATATATATATATATTTATATATCTACCATTCTTAACTCTTTCTCTCTCAAATCATATCAATTAATACTGGAATCCTTCCACAAAGTAGGTCAAGTCGTACCAGCATACTCTCTAAATTTAAACTTCAAGTATTCACGCAGTTCAATTTGGAAGAATTTAATCCATACATAACTGAATTCACTTTTTCTATTTCCTCAAGGAGTTTTATCTGCCTAGGACTAGCTTACTCCTTCATAATCAAAATGAATCGTTCCTTCTCCTAGGTGGTACCTCAATAAACGATCAACTATTAACCTCAACTAAAGACTTTCTCTCTTATGATTAGCATAGCTCTTCTATCCATCATAAGCCACCTCTTATTCTGACTCTAAATGAAAGGATCTGTTCCTACTGTTCACGTAAATCCTCAAGACCAAGATTTACTACCCATATAAAAGTCTCTAATATAATGGCATTCTACGTTTTCCACAAACACAATCCTTTGCCAAAAACACTTAATGGCAGCTGGACAAAACTACCATTATAAGTGAATCCTACTACGGCCAAAGCCTCTCCCAAGCACTTTACTCTTCAGGATACAAATTCCTTTGGATCCTCAAAATCAAGACAACTTCAAATATATGAAATACAAATTCATCAACCTTCAATATCATTCTTCCAACTGCTAAAGGGTATTCTATATCTACACTGATATGAACAATAATACTCTTAATGAGAATTGTTACTCTTACCACCTGGGTAACAATTCATCTTCTGAACTAAACTCTCTTGTAATACCACAATCACTAAAGACAGGGACTCACTTGAATCAATAGCGTACAAGTTACAAACTTCAATGACTTGACATTCTCCAAAATAGCAATAATGCAACAATACAATCAATTGCAATCAAATCAACCTTACATAAGCTTAACAATACCTAGGTCTTAGAAAAAATACCAATGACGGTGCCAGCTTCTTCGGTTCCTGGGGCGTCAGCATCTGCATCTCCTTGAGTGACAGCATACACTCTCATGGGCATGTGCTGCCTCGGCTTTGGTTTGTACCCACTGCTAAGAGAAACTCCCCTTCCTTTCATTCCTCAAAGCAACACTGGGGCAGTCCTTGATCATATGACTTCGTTGGCCACACCTGAAACAAGTTCTCAATGCAATTCTGCACTTGTCTCCATGGTGTTTACCACACTCTCCACAAGGTGGAAATGTAATCGACATTGTGCTCCCAGTCTCAATACATTTTCCTTTATCTGATCTAGTAAACATCTTCTTCCTTTCTGAACTCCCTTCAGTAGCGTACAATGAAGTTCTTTTTCGTTTAGTATTGATTTGGATCACCAGATCTCTCTACTCAGCCTCAGCTATCGCGGCCATGTTTACCAACTCTTGGTATTTCTCTATTCTTAAGCAAGCTACTTGGCTACGGATCCTTGGCTGATGTCCTACTTGAAACTTCTGCACCTACACCCATTGAGTAGAAATCAAGTGTGGTGCAAACCTTCCTAACGCCATAAACTTAGTGGCGTACTGCTCTACGGTCAAATTGCTTGAGTTAAAGTCGCGAACTCCTGGGCCTTCAACTATTTGACAGAATTTGGGACGAATCTGTTGTTGAACTCTTCCTTCAATCTCTCCCATGACAGTGCAGCCAAACTTTCTAGTTCCCTGACTAGAAGTTGCATTCGCTTATCCCACCATATTCCAGCTTCTCCTGGAATAAGTATCCAGCATATAGAACCTTCTGGTCCTCAGTACATCCATAGATCTCATAGGTCCTTTCGAGATCCATAATCCATTTCTCGGCTCTTAGTGGGCGAATTACCAGAAAAATTCGGTTAACGGTGGATCAAGAACTTCTCATACGTACAACCTCTGACTTCGGGTCTAGGTACGTGCGCTTGCTGCTATTGCTGTTGTCTAAGCATGTCAGCTAGTAGACGTACAGCTTCAGCTATTCCTCCATCCATCTGGAGGTTCTGATTCTCCTGATTTGTGGCTCCCTCAGGGTTTCGAGGTATCCTACTGTGAGTCATGTGTCACTTCCAGAAACACATGAGTACATGTGTTACAACCACGTACTATCTCTCGTTCTTAAAAAAATTCAAGCCTAATGAAGACTAGAATTTTAAACCTAATATTTGGTGCATTTCCTAAGGACATGTGGATTTAAACCTAGAGACGTATTGCTCTGATATCACCCTGTGACACCCCCCAGATTTCGCTTGGGATCGGACGGACATCTGAAGCGTCGGGACATGCAACACAAGGTTACTTGCCCCCGTTCATGACATATAAGATGCAATGTTCCTAACATACATCTAGCATTATGCAATATTCACAGCGGATAATAAATTTCTTTCTTTCTTTAGCAATACTATGCACCAAATTGAAATATCCCAAATACTTAAAATATATTTCATACTTAATGACATGTTAAATAACTAAGATCACAACAATAGTCCATATGGTTGTGATCAAAAGAGTACTGGAGATTGAACTCCACAAATACAAGTAGTAATTTGAGGTAACTACTGTACTACCATCTACGTCGCACCGTTGCTTAGTCGACCGTTTCCAGTTGGTCGATTCCCGGTTCTCCTTCAGATCCTATAACAAAATCTACCATTCGGGGGGAATGGTAGTTAGGACTACCACAGTGAGATTTGATTACAAATCTTAGCAAGTTAATAGAAAACTTCCACACAGGTTAATGATGCATGCATGGCAGTAAAAGCATGAATGCATAATCAAATCATAAATAATCATAGCATAACTTGACATACAACATAACATAACTGGCATAACTTAAACTAAAACTGAAGCTTAGCATGTACGTGACTTGAAACATAACATGGACTTGAAACATAGCATGAACGTGAACTTAAAATATAACATGGACTTGAAACATAACATGAACGTGAACATGCATAATTTGAACATGAACTTGAGCATAACATAACATAAATGTGAACTTGGAACATAACATAAACGTGAACATAACATAACATGAACTTGAAACATATTCGTGTCTCATGGGATTACCATGATTGCGTGAATGTAAACTTGAACATAACATAACGTGAACTTGAAACATGGCTTGAACGTAAAATACATGAACTTGAAATCTTATTCAATAGACTTAATCATTAAAGTGACCATATGGGTGCTACACAGGTCTCCTTGAGCCGTGCGTCCCTGCCGATTACCGCATCACATCACAGGTTTCTATACCAGCTGTGAGTGCGTTAATACGTACTCCATAGTTGTTGTGGCCCCACGTATTCTACGTGTTACAATTGCTGTGTCTCACGTAGTGTATGCTCCACAGTTGTTGTGACCCCATGACTTATTTGTTTGTGCCATACTTGCTGTGGACACACATAACATAATGTGTGGCACCATCGGCGTTAGTGCCTGGCATGCTCCGGTGACCAGCTAATTAGGTCCCATTCGCAACCTGTTGACTGTACTTCGTCAACCCAGGGAATTTCACACCTATTTAGACACTCCAGCGTGAACAAAGGAGTTTCACTAGGATAGTATCCCATCCTAGCGCTTAGGGTCATGATTGATATGAATAACTTAACTGGCATACATGACATTTCGTAACGTGTCGTAACATGAACGTGACATAAAAGATAAAAGTCCTGACGTAGCATAATGTGACATGAACGTAAGATGACAGACATGACATACTTCAAGACATAAATGTAACAGAGTACATTTCATAACATGCAACATTTCGTAACACAGCATACCATATAACTGACAACATTTCTTAATATGGTGTGTGGAGGTTGTGTGAATAGATGGAGGTTGTGTAGATTGTTTCAAAGGCATGTCACGATATGTTTATCTGTTATACATTATGTCATGTCATGAAATATTTATCTGTTACACATTCTACCATGTCACAAGATGTTCATATGTTACCTGTTATATCATGTCATGAAATGTTATCTATTATACATTACATCATGTCATGAAATGTCTATCTGTTTCATGTTATTCCACGACATTCATCTTACGTACATGTCACGCTACGTTACGTTACGTCATACGTCCTTTCACTTCATGTCACGTAATGTCTTGAGTACAGAGTGTCTCCAAAACAATATCTTCATGTCAGTCAAAGTCAATTTCAAGTTTCAGATTCAAGTTCAATTTCATGTCATGGTATTTCATGTTCAGTTCAAGTTCATGTTATTTGTTAATTTGTACTACGGTCCAGGAGTATATGATCTGCTTGTTACTACATCAAGCATACATGTTGTCGGGTACTACAGTGAAGGAGTAGAATCTGTCGTAATACAAAAAGGATACTCATGGTGAAGACGTGGGAGCTACCTGAGTACTCTTATTTCCTTACCAGAATGCATAATTTAGTTACATGAGCTGGCATTTCCAATTCATGTTTAGTATTAGCTTCATGTTCAATTTCAATTCACGTTTAGTACAAGTTCGTGTTCAGTTTCAGTTCATCTTAGTTCGTGTTCAGTTCAAGTCATTTTATGTCACATTCAGTTTCAAGTTCACATAAGTTAAGTTCATTTTATGTCAGTTCAAGTTATGTCAGCACATGTCATGTTGTCTATCATGTTAGGTCAAGCTTACTCATGCTCACATTTTGCATTAATGCTTTTACTATCGTGCATGCATCTTTAAATTGTCAATTTAAGTTATTTTTTAACTTGCTAAGATTTGTAATCAAATCTCACTTGGTAGTCTCAACTATCATTCCCTCTGAAATGGTAGATGGAGTGTCAGAATCTGGAGAACCCACGCATGGGAGATTGGACAAGGTCAAATAGAATGTGGAGCACAAACAAAGAGTTGATGGAGCCTATCCCCCATTTTCTAGACTTTAGTTTGGATATCATAGTTGAGCTGCGTGAACGGCTCCATGAATTAGTACAATAGTTTTTATTTCCAAATTGTAGTTATGGAGCGTTGTCTTCAATACTCTTAATGTTACAGATCTGTTGGACAAGTTCTGTAACAGTTGGGATACTAGTTATCACGTGAATTTTATGAAGCATGTTTATATTTGGGATATATTAATTGTGGTAAATAGTATTGCTCAAAGAAAAAAATTATCCGCTGCGAATATTGCATATTGTTAGTTGCATGCTAGATGCATTACATCTCTATCTATCATGAACAGGGGAAAGTTACCTAGTGTTGTCTGATCCCTAGTGGAATTTTGGGGTGTCACCGAATGGTATCAGAGCAATATATGTCTAGGTTAAACCCACATGTCCCTAGGAATTGTACCAGATAATAGGATTGGAGTTTTAGTCTTTCTTTAGGCTTAAATTTGAGATATTTAGGCTTGGAGGAAGGGACATGTTGGAGTAGGTAAGCATGACAACATCAACTGTAGAATAGAGGCAAAATGGCCCGCTGGCCAAATCATGGAATAGAAACAGAAGTCTCTAATGGAAGAAGGTAACAGTTTTGGATTACTCAGAAGAGTTGAGGTTTTAGAAATTAACGACTCTAAGGAAAGATTCCTATTAGGATTTGACTTCTATAGGTGTGACATCCCCAACCTCCGTTTGGGATGGAATGAAACTTGGAGCGCTGGGACATGCAGCACATGGTTACATACCCCTGTTCATCATAGATAATATGCAATACTTCCTAGTATGCAACTAGCAGTATGCAATAATCGCAGTGAAAAAATGGTGACTTTTAAAACTTTCATGCTAGAATGAACTAAACATCCCAATAGATTGAATTAACCATGGATAGATACTAACTTACTTAAAGAGGTCCACATAGTAAGACATAAGTTCAAAGAAAAAGTGGGAGATGGATTCTCCTTATTACAAACACTACATCAAAGCAAGTCAAATCATTTCTCTCATCCGCTCTAAGGTGTACAAAGTCATCGCTATAAACATCAATATCAAATTCAGCTTCCAGTTAGGGTCGACCTCATTCTCAACCATCTGAAGCAAAAGGTTGGAGTTCATTACCATCTTGTTCGTCGTAAGCCAGTCCTGACACAACTTCTACCATTTTAGGGGAATGGTAGTGAAATTACCAGAGTGAGATTCCATGAAATCGCAGTAAATCAAGCAACCAACTTACACATAGATAAGATATGCATGATCAATGATAAACATCTGATGCATGCTAGATATGCAGAAAACTTATATTTATCTCTCATCCAGATTCCTCAACATCTTTCAAAAAACTTCAACACAGATTTTCTTACAGAGAATATTTTCCACTTCTTCTTTTCAAAAACATAACATTTATTATTTATTAGAGATGTCATTAACAGAACATAACATTTGGTATCGTCACAGCTCCCCGTTTGCATTGTGAGTACCTGCCAATGACCATAGTACAACTCATGTTGAAACTACGTTGTCTGCAAACTAAGAACCCAATGCATTAATATCATAACATTTCATCTTTATAACATATCATCATAACATATGCACCCACCAGCATTAGGTGTCATATACGACTTCGCTTCGACATTCTTGAAAAGAATCCATTCAAAACCCGTTGACTGTTCTTTATCAACCTAGGGGTTACCACTCCATTTTTACTCACTCCAAAGTAAACAGAATAGTTCCACTAAAATAATTCCTATTCCTAGCAAAAATGTATTTCATGACATGTGTATATGTGGCAAGTTTTCATGTGAAAATGGCATTTATATGCAATGTGCTAAAAATGGAGAAAATGTCACATGTCAAGTAGGCAAGTAGTCATGTACTCAATATATCATTTAACATGATGTTCCATGCTCCAAATGATAATTATAACATGAATGTTGGATTTATCAATAAATCATAAATAACTTATCAAAGTGTAAGTTAGAGGTCAACTTACAAACTGCCTGAGTTTGTAAACATCATAGCAGTTGTAATCAAAGTTGTACTAAGTTAGGATTTGGACTACTACGGAAGATTTTCATAATCAACATGTTTCAAAAATGGGTATTTACAAGATACCCCTAAACTTTTAAAAATTGCCACTAAAGCTCTAAGTTTTTACTACTTAAAAATAAGTCTCAAATTACACCAAACTTTATAAACCTCATATTGTCCATATTCTAAAGCCATGTATGCCCTTATAATTCCAAAAATCTAAGTGGAACTTGTCCAAATACACTCAACATGTGGCATGCACTCTAAAAGATGCCTAAGTGTAATTTCAACTATTGACCCTTATGAATGTAACGCCCCGGTCCCGCAGGGGTCGGAGAGTTACTTCCTAACACTTAAACTCACATTTCAACAATATAAAAATAGACTCCAAATTCTCAATATCATATAGAAAATTTGATTCAAGCCACTATTCTTAAATCATCTCACCCAAAGCCTCAAAATCTTGATCCTCAGCTGAACCATCAAAATATCTAAAAAAAATATTGTGGAGATAAGGGGTGAGTTATCAACAACTCAGTAAGCAGAGAGCATATACTAGCATGTAAACATGAGCATTTATAAAGTTCGGTATGTAGAACAAGACATTTACTTTCAGAATGCAGAAATAACATATTTTCTTTCAGAATGCATAAACAAAACTTGTTACAAAACATCAGAGCGAAATTTTTTAGAAAAACAAACTTGTTCTCAAAAAGAAAGTCCTTTGGCATATCCAAACTGAAACATTATATTCATATCATCTCAAAGCATCACATCAGGACAAATATCATGTTTCACCCCCATGGTAGGGTTATAAACCATCATTATACCCATGGCTGGGCCGTATACCATGTTTCACCCCGTGGTAGGATTATAAACCACCATTATACTCGTGGCTGGGCCGTATTCCATGTTTCACCCCGGTGATAGGGTTATTAACCACCATTATACCCGTGGCTGGGCCGTATTCCATGTTTCACCCCCGTGGTAGGATTATAAACCACCATTATACTCGTGGTTGGGCCGTATTCCACGTTTCACCCCGGTAAGCATAGTATCGAACTCGACCTCGCTAAGACTAGCTAATATTTTTCGGAGAAGCGGGGCCGTGTACTTCAAAATGTCGGTAGTAAAGTCATGACGAGCCTTCATAGAGAACTCGTCCTCTATCATTGTGCCCTCTAGGTTCATGGTTCCATAGTATCTGAGGTACTTGTAACAACTTCTACCATTCTGGGTGGGGAATGGTAGTGAAAACTACCACAGTGAGATTTTAAGAAATCTTAGTAAGTAAACAAGCAATATACGACTGATATCACATAGACCTTAAAACATATTTTCATCTTTTAATCTCTTAACACATTCATATCGATTGAGCTCGGGTTCTTGTTCTTGTCATAACATATCATGCCATTTCTTATCATAACATATCATGTCATATCATGATCAAATCATATCATTTCATGTCATTTCATATCATATCATATCATATCATATCATAAGATATCATATCACATCACATCATAGAGCTCAAACTCTTATAACACATGGTTGCGCACCTCATAGCTCCCCTAAGCACCGTGTGTTCCCCGCTAGTTACCGCATCATCCAACGATCCACTTTGATCGAGTGACTATGCCATATTCTTAAACATAGTCATTACTGCAGTTTGCTTATTTCACCTTCACCGTATGGCACCCACTAGCTTCAAGTGCAACCCCACTCTAGCATTCTTTCCAAAAGGAACCATTCAAGGCCCGTCGACTGTACTTCATCGACCCAAGGGTCTCCACTCGATTTTAAGCACTCTAACGTGGACAGGGAGTTCCACTAGGACATTTTCCTGTCCTAACATTTGGGGTCTTGACAAAACATGCCTTAACTCTTCTTTCGAAAACACATACCCAAATGCATTAGACATGGACTTATGATACTACACTCTCTCATATTCATGAAACATGCGAAAATCGAGACATATAACACTAAGTAGCAACATGCATCTCGTGATAAGGCTTGAAATCATTAGAACATGCAAACACATGATGAATAGGCATAAACATAGTCGATTCATGATCAACGAAGCATAAAACAGATTTGAAAACCCTAATTCTAGCCTTGGTCTATTCATATAGGTCCTAAAAACATAACTTTTCATCATCACAACACATGCTTTCATTCATCTACACATTCGATTGATCTTATTAGCAAACAAAGCACCTTTACATGTAGAAACCAAAACCAAAACATAGCATATTAGAAGATAAGATTCAACCAATAATCCCCACAACATGGCATCATATCTTCCCAATGAAAATCGAGTACGTACAACACAAGAGAAACTAGGTTCAAACAAGAATAATCAAACACGAGTTCACAATATAAGTGTTATCAAGAGTAGGTTGAAAGTCTACTTACAAAAATCCAATGAATACAATAGCAACAATCTAAAAAGGCATGTTAAGAATCATTAGACAAGATTAGGAGAAAAAACCTAATCTCAAAGGTGAGTGTGAGTGTTGTGTTTAAGGTTTTGCGAAATCATCTTATATGGCGAGAAAACTCCAAAAGCCAAAACCTCTTATGGATAAAACCCTAGATTTTCTACATGTGATGGTCATGGCTCTCCTCCTCCCCAAAGTCTCATCCTCACTTGCTCAAGGCAAGAAAATGCTTCGGGTCCCTTCTTCCCCTTGAAGAAGAAACCTAGTTTCCCAAGTGAACGGTGTGTTTGTGTGGGGAAACCCTAGAACCGAAACTTTGTTGGTGTTGTTTTTCCTCTTGGCCATGCGTGTATGTGCAAGAAATAGTGGGATGGTTCATACCTCCTTGTGCTTCCTTTCTTCTCAAATGGTGTAGGAGAAATCCTTGGTGATTTTCGAAAGAGTGCTTGAATTGTAATGCTAGTGTTTGGTTTGTGAGAAAACTTGAGAGAATGAAAATTAGAGAAAGAGCTATGGTGTGGCCAAATGGGTTCAAGAAGCAAATCTGGAAATTCGTCCCAAAAAAGGACCCTTCACATTCGGCTCCCCCCTTTTCTTGATGTCTCTCCCTTCCTTGGAAAACCAAAGGACAAAAAGCATGGATGCCACTTGGCTCCTTGGCATAAATGAATAAATAATGATGTAATATTTTGATTTGAGTAGTAAATAGCGTGTGAAAGTGATTTAATCAAGTGATTAAACACTAAGCTAAAGATCGGGTCCATTTAGGGTTTTGAGGCAAACTTTTGAGTTTGGGAGAAAACCATTTAGGGTTTCGGTTATATCCAAGCTTTCGGAATTTTAATTGAATTCTAAGAATTTGGGGGGGTTTCACTAGGGTTGAAACCCTCTTTGGTTTGACACAAATTGCAAGGTTGGATGGAATAGTATTTGGCTTCACATTTCTATCTAATGGTTTCCCTTGGTACCAAATGCCTAATACTATTCACCAAATTTGGCTAAAATCTTTACAAGTGTCCAAATAAAACTTCTCTAACCTAATTTAGACATTCCACACTGTGATTTTGAAAACACTGCTTTCAGTGCTAAATCGAGGTTACTATTCACTCCAAAAAAGTGAAAAATAGCTTTGCATCATAAAATCTTAAATATTCATACTAACCTCAAACTGGAAATCATTTATCAAAATCCGACTCTAAAGTACCTCAAAATAATCAAAACACACTTTCAAACCAGCTTTATTTCAAAAATCGAAAATAGTTTTATTGCGCCATAAAATCTAAAATATTCATATAAAACTAATGGCAATGACCGTTTCTCGTTCTCACACTTCTAAATATCTAAAATAAACAAAATCAAACTTCTGACACCATAGTGAGTGGCAACACTGACTATGCTGATAGAGTAAAACCTACATGATTGGGTCGATCCGTGAAAATTGAAAGTTTTCACGAGATTTCTAAAGCCTAAAGAAGTTCCTCCGTTGAATTTCTCATGGGTTGTTACATTAAAGGTGGGAGGTGGTTCGCAACAGTGGTTAATTTTGTAACATCCGGACCCAAATTTTTTTTATAGTTGGACTATGGATTTTATTTATTTATTTATTTGAGCTTGATATTTTAGGTTTTTATATTACGGACTTGAGTAGTGATTTTTCTTTTTATTTGGAGATTTTGGCCATTTATTTTAACTTTGGAAAAACTTTCGGTTTATGAATAGTTCCTCACATGCATGACTCTTTTCCATCCGCATGCACGTTACTCCCTTTTCTCTAGGGTTTCTCCATCACCAATAAACACATATATATACATACGCACATGCATGTTAGTTTAAAAAGCCTTTAGCTGCTGCAAAAACTCCCATGGCAGTCTCCACCCACTCACGCACAAAAGCTCCATCCACAAACCATCGTCCATTTGGAACAAGTCCCTCCTTCCCTCATCCTCCAGCGTTGCGCGTCGCATGAAGCCCAACAGCCGCAAGAACCACCCAGCCCCTCTTAGTTCGATGCCAACCTCCATCTCCACGCACGTAAAACTGACGCCCAGTAAACGACCGTCATCAAGGCTCAAAGCCTTACCGTGCGCCACCACCACCTTCATGGCCTCAACCGCTGCCACCAGCGTCAACCCAATCAACAACAAACCGGACACACCTCCTCCTTTCCACAACCCAGCCGTGGAGAGTGCACCCTTGCAAAAACCGTAGGTCTGATCACAGTGAACCACCCCCACTGTCAAAGCTCCTTCACAACCAACTCACAACCGATGACCAGCCACCGAATCCAGCCTTGTAACCACCGTGCAAGGAAGCTACCAAGTCACCAGCGGTCACACGGTGAACCTCTGTTTTTCACCACTAAAAACAAAGTATTTCACATACCGCAACTCCTCCACGCCGGTTGCCTCAGCCTCAAGCAACATCACTGCCCAGCCATCGAGCTCACCACTGTCGACCTCCGCCTAGCCTTTTTGTCTGCCGCGCGCCTCAGGCTCACGGTGAGCTTCACTCTCTCTCTCTCACTCTCGTGCCGAGCTCTCTCTCCGTCTCTCTCTCTCTCTTTTCTACGTAAGTTTCCTCTCTCTCTCTCTCATCAGTTGGTCTCTCTCTCTAACCAGCATGCTGCCACCACCCCCACCTCAGTAAGCAACCACCCAGCTCACCACCTTCGTGCCCTCCATCGCTCGGTGAGTATGGCTCCATACGAGAATATGAGTTTAAACTGTGTTATATGAAACTGTCATTTTTCCAAAAGGGTCTGTGGCGCCCCCGACCCCAGGTAAGGAAAACACGAGAATCGAGATGCCGAGATGATGACAACACGGTCACACATCCCAACGAAACGTGCCCAAGTGTGTGTACAAGCAACAGTGTACAATAACAACGCAGCGGATTAGTCAACTAAGTACCAGAATTTAAATACAAGTAAACATCAGTAAAAGGGTTACAAAATTATATAGTCATCCCAAAATAAAGTTTAACACATGTCCCAAAATACAAATAAGTAAAATAAAATAACAAAGCCAATGATCCCAGCTCACTCTCACCATGGAGCCAAAGCCTAAGACTCATCATCCTCATCTGCATCAAAAGCTGCGTTACCATAAAACGGTACCGCATGTAAGTATAACCCAAAATAACAACGTAATATAAATGCATTAAATGCGACCAACATGCATGCATAAAAAGAATATACATTTCTCTCAAAACATCGTTTTCCCTGAAAACGATTAATTTCAACACACGCCAAAATCTCATTTTTAGCCAAAACATATAACCCAACATTTTCCCAGAAAATGATTTAAACAAAACTCAACCATTTATCGGACACTGTAGGAGGGACTCACAGGCGGGACTCTACCACCATCCCAGCTTACCACCATCCCTACCGCGTGCACCGTAGGCGGGAATCACAGGCGGGACACAACCACCATCCCTGCTTACCACCATCCCTACCGCGTGCACCGTAGGCGGGAATCACAGGCGGGACTCTACCACCGTCCCTGCTTACCACCATCCCTACAGTTCCTTTCCACACAATAGATACATAACAGAGCACTATAGGCGGGAATCACAGGCGGGACTCTACCACCATCCCTACTGCATGCACCGTAGGAGGGAATCACAAGCAGGACACAACCACCATCCCTGCTTACCACCATCCCTACCGCGTGCACCATAGGCGGGAATCACAGGCGGGACTCTACCACCGTCCCTGCTTACCACCATCCCTACAGTCTCTTTCCCTTCTTTCTCAAATCAATCAATCCAAACAAATCCAATTTCTCACACATGAAATCATAACTTTTCCAAATCACACATGCACATGAATGCAATACACGAAAACCCAGTTTTCTTTACAAACATGATCATGCATGAAGTATTGATATGCACATGTACCAACACAAATCCACACTCCTCAATAACCAATAACCAATCCAATCAAACCAACCCAAACAACTCCAATCATAAATCCATCCGACCCCCGAACTCCTCGGACTCAATCCGGCATGTCAAACAAATACAGTGTAATATGTTAGTGCAAAATACATTTAAATCAGAAAAGTTCTTTGAGAAAATACTTACAGTGCAATATAGCAATTTTCGAAGGATCACGAAGTTACAAGTGGTGACGTCTGAGCAACACCACAATGTAAAATACACTGTGGCCGTGGGTCACAAATACCAACTTTTCAACGGAGACAAACGAAGACCCAAAAATGGTAGGGTAGGGCCTAGAGAGGTCGGTGAAGCCAATGGTGGTGGCGGTTTGCCATGGGTGGTGGCGCAAGGGGTGGTTTTAGGCCAAAAATGCCGAAATCGGAGATGGGCTTGGTTGTGCTTCACCGGTGACGGATCGGAGCCGGGGTTGGGTCCATTGGGTTGCCAAGAGGTCGGGGATGAAGTGGTAGGAAGATGGTGGCCGGAGGTTGCGCGAAGGAAGTGAAGGAAGTGAAGGCCGCGGCGCGAGAAGGAAGTGAAGGCCGCGGCAGGGTGTTGCGCGTGGAGGCTAACGGCGGCGAGATAGGAGCTGAGATTCACGGGGAAGGGTCGCCAGCCGATGGGGAGGGGAACAGAAGGGGCGGTGTCGCGCACGGCGGCGGGCTGGGGGGAGTGGACAGACGCACGGGGAGAGAGAAGGAGGGGCTGGGCTTCGCGCGCGGGAGAGAGGAAACCGAAGGAGAAATAAGGAAGAAAAGAAAAGAAAGGGAAAAGAAAAGGAGGAAAGAAAAATAGAGGGAAAAGAAATGAGGTCCAATCCTCATAACTTGGGTCACAAAAATGATCCAACGGAAACGATTTTAAAACCACAAATTAAATAAAATAATTTAAACGTAATAGTAAAGTCAAATTGAAATAATTAAATCGCACAGTAATTAATTAAATATGAAAAGCAATTTAAATGCACAACAATAAATAAATATTAAGAAAGCACATAAAAATAATTTTCACCAAATTAAAAATCCTAAAAAAATAACCCAATTAAAAATCCAATAATTTTAAAACAAGAGAATAATTTTTGAATAAAATAAAGATAATCCTTCAATAAAAATACACAAAAATACGGGGTGTTACAGGGTCCTTATGCGTTTTGTTTAAGCCCTGTCGTGCATGTTATGTTGATTTACGTAGGTTTGTTTTGTTAGTTTTCAAAGAATTAATTGAAATTACTGTAATACCCTTTACTACATGTTATATTAATGGGCTTTTATACTTTTATTATGTATTAGTACACTGTTATTTAATTATGATTACAGAAAATTATTTTAACATGTTATTAAGTAAAATTTTATTTTAAAAGTAAACAATATTGGTGTAATGTTATTTTTACATTTTAGATATGATTTAGTCTATTTAAAAATAGGTATGGTTTATTTTAAAATATTTTGGGATAATTATATTATCCAGTATTAAATTTCATAAGTTGTTTTCATTAATAAATAAGTTAGATTTTTTTAAAATGTTTTTAGTCGAAGTTATCAAATGGACATTGACGATTTTAGAAACAGATGATATATTTTAAGATTATGAAATTTTAGGTTTTAGGAATTAAGTAGGTTATTTTAAAAGTTTAGGATTAAATATCGAGATAAGTGGTTGATTAGAAATTTACGGGAATTACTTGATTATTTGATAGGTGACGATTGTTAATTGTTCGACATTTTGAGAAAAATTCTGAAAAGCTAAGAAGTTCAGGTAAACGGAGTTCCTATGCTAGACTTTGCATTAAAATAAAATGAGCTAAGGTTATTTTTGGTCTATAAATTATAAAATGGGTTTGAACTCATTTATGGAGCCCAAAATCATCTGCTAATCCCTAACGGGCCTTTAAATCAACTTTTTGACTCTTGGGCCTAATTAAAAACATTTCCCCAACTAACCAAAAAGTATAGCTCGCGGACATATACAAAATTATCCAATAAATATCAAATGACGTTTCTTAAATATTGGTCCGTTAAATGTAATTTATGACCAAAAAATCCATTTACCGCCAAAATATATTTTAGGCATGTGGCCTATTCAAAACTACTCGTTAAATCTCAAGTTAACTTCCCATACATATTAACCTTAAAAGGTTTTATAGTATGCGGGCTTGGCCTGAGGTGTTGGACCTGGGTGTTACATCCTTCCCCCTTAAAAACATTTCATCCTCAAAATTTGCTGCACTTAAAAAGCAAAGTCTAAATACTTATCCCTCACATCTATTCCATGCATATTTTAACTCTCAATCATATTGTAGAACCTGATGTTCCAAGATTCTAATCCTTCTGTATTTTAGCCCAGTGCCTCACCTATTTCCCCCTAGGCATACACGTTCGGGGCACATTGTATCGATTATCATACACTTTAGTGTCCAATTCAATAAATAGTGTACACCTCCACAACGAGCTCAATTAAAACACCTAACAATAATTTCACACAAATTCATAGCTTAAGCCCCCCATGTGAATTAGTAAACGGCACTCTCAACATAAATATTAACCTTATGCGAATTGTAAGAATAAAACTCTCTAAAGTTTTGTCCTAAGTGATCTCAACTATCAAGTCACTAATTTCCAAACCCTCACAAAGTTTACTCTCAAACTATCATGTTACCAAAAATCGCGCTTTTGTTGCGCAGTCTGACAACCTTGCAAAAATGTCTAAAACTAGGAATCTAATCCATTTCAGTACCTACCAAGATGACTCTTATCAGACTATGATAGCAACCTAACTTCTTGTCTCCCAAATCCATGCACACTCTCTTGTACTCGTAAATACTCTCTTTCATTCTCAGCTGCAATCAATAACCTTAAATCTGAATATAATTATCTCTTAAAATTTGCTGAAACTATAACCTTAAATTCAATAATAATCAATTGCCCTAAATCTGCAAAGTCTATAACCTTACATCTAATAATTGTAGCTTAAACTCTAGAAAATCTAGAGCCTTAAATTTCCTCCAACTCATTATTAAATTCTAGAGTTTGTTGTTGTTCCCTAATTTTGACGTTGTTCAAAGGCACATCCTCCTGTATTGTTGCTAAAGTTGTACTTCCTTGAGAGCTTCCAACAGCAGACTCCTCATGCTTGCTAACAAGGGTTTTATTTCTGTCTAGGCCTTACGACTAAGGGCATCTGCTACCACATTCACTTTTCCGGTTTTTATTTTATTTCACTGGTAATCATTGATCATTTCAATCTATCTTCTTTGATTAATTTTCAACTTCTTTTGGAGAAGAAGATACTTGAGGCATTTGTGATAAGTGAAAACTTCACTCTTCTGCCCATACATGTCTCTGAATCTTCAGTGCGAACACCATTGCAACCAATTCCAGGCCATGAGTAGGATGGTTCTGCTCATGATCCTTTAGTTTTCGTGACCCATCTTGGATGCGTCACTATAAACCACATAAGGTTTATAGGGTTCGGGTAATGCTAATATTGGAGGGGTAGTCAATCTTTTCTTCAATTCCTAGAAACTCTTCTCACAATCTTCTCTCCAAATGAACTTAGCATTCTTCTTAGTCAGATCAATAGGGGTCCTAAGACTTTGAAGAAACTTTCCACAATTATCCGAGAATATCCGACTAAACCAAGGAAACTACATATCTCATGTGCATTGGTCAGTTACTGCCATTCCGTTATTGCCCCTATCTTAGCATGATTCACTGCAACACCCTTGCTAGAAATCACATGCCCTAGAAACTTCACCTCTCGAAGCCAAAATTCACATTTACTGAGTTTTCCGTGGAGTTGGTGTTCCTGTAATCATTCTAATACCAAACCCAAGTGTATCCTATGCTCCTCATCACTTCGGGAATAGATCAAAATGTCATCAATGAAGACCACCATAAAACTATCCAAATAAAGCCTAAAGATCCGATTCATTAAATCCAAAAATGTTGCCAAAGCATTTGTCAATCCAAATGACATTACTAAGAACTCATAATGCTCATATCGAGTCCTAAAGGCAGTCTTAGAAACATCTTGCTTCCTAATCTTGAGCTAATGGTATGCTGACCTCAAATCTACCTTAGAGAATATTGAGGATCCCTACAATTGATCTTAGAGATCATCAATTCAAGGTAACAGACACTTATTCTTGATGGTTACCTTATTCAACTCCCAATAATTGACACACATCCTCATGGACCCATCCTTCTTCTTTACAAACAATACAGGCACACCCCATTGGGAAGAATTAGGTCGAATAAACCATTTTTCTAACAACTCCCCAATCTGGGCTTTTAACTACTTCAGTTCTTTCGGGGCCATCCTATAGGGTGCTCTATGTACACGGGCGGTTGATAGCTCTAGTTCTGTGATAAACATTGTTTCTCTCTCTAGGGGAAATCCAAGTAAATCATCAGTAAACACCTTAGAAAATTCTTCTATTAAGTGTATTCCTTGTACTCCTTCAGATTCCTTCGCTCTTTCTACCACAAACAGTAAGTAAGTGATCGCACCTCCCAGAATACTTCTCTAACCTGACAAGCCATAACCACCAATGGGAATAGCTTGATAGGTTCTTCTATACAGAAAACCTTATCAGCGATGGGTGGTTCGAATATTACTTCCCTCTTCCGACAATCAACCTTAGTATAGTGCCTAAACGGCCAATCCATCCCTAGGATTACATTGAGTTCCATTAAACGAAATACGATTAAGTCTGCTTTCAACATAAGTCCTGCAACCTCTAATGGGCAATCCTTGACTACTTGGATATAACCAATTACGTTCACATTCAGAATACTCACCAGAACCCTTTGAGGTGAAGGTTATGTTGTCAAACCACACAATTGTACAAAAGTAGCGAATATAAAGGACTGTGATGCTCCTCAATCGAACAACGCACATGCCGAATATCACAGCAACTTAACCTTATTGTATCACCTCGCTCAATTAACCACTAGATCAACACTTAAATATTCTAGATTAGGCTTATAATTTTGGGTTATTAATACCACCCTGTATCGCCCCCAAATTCCGCTTGGGATCGGACGAACATTTGAAGCGTCGAGACATGCAACACAAGGTTACCTGCCCCGTTCATGACATATAAGATGCAATATTCCTAACATGCATCTAGCATTATGCAATATTCGCAGCGGATAATTTGATTCTTCAGCAATACTATGCACCAAACTGAAATATCCCAAATACTTAAATCATACTTCATACATAATGACGTACTAAACAACTGAGATCACAACACTAGTCCAAAATGATTGTGATCAAAAGAGTGTTGGAGATTGAAAACCACAAATACAAGTAGTAATGAGGTAACTACTGTACTACCATCTACGTCACACCATTGTTTAGTCGATCATTTACAGTTCGTCGATTCTCAATTCTCCTTCAGATCTTGTAACAAAATCTACCATTCGGGGGGAATGGTAGTTGGGACTACCACAGTGAGATTTGATTACAAATCTCAGCAAGTTAACAGGAAACTTCCACACAGGTTAATGATGCATGCATGGCAGTAAAAGCATAAATGTATAATCAAATCATAAGTAATCATAGCATAACTTGACATACAACATAACATAACTGGCATAACTTAAATTGAAACTGAAGCTTAGCATGAATGTGACTTGAAACATAACATGGACTTGAAACATAGCATGAACGTGAACTTGGAACATAAAATGGACTTGAAACATAGGATGATTGTGAACATGCATAATTTGAACTTGAACTTGAGCATGACATAACATAACTGTGAACTTGGAACATAACGTAAACGTAAACATAACATAACATGAACTTGGAACATATTCTTGTCTCATGGGATTACCATGATTGCGTGAACGTAAACTTGAACATAACATAATGTGAAACATGACTTGAACTTGGAATCTTATTCAATAGACTTAATCATTAAAGTGACCATATGGGTGCTACACAGGTCCCCTTGAGCCGTGTGTCCCTGCCGATTACCGCATCACATCACAGGTTTCTATACCAGTTGTGAGTGCGTTAATACGCACTCCACAGTTGTTGTGGCCCCACGTATTCTACGTGTCACAATTGTTGTGTCTCACGTAGTGTATGCTCCACAGTTGTTGTGGCCCCATACTTCATGCTCCACAGTTGTTGTCGCCCCATGACTTATTTGTTTGTGCCACACTTGCTGTGGACACACGTAACATAATGTGTGGCACCATCGGCGTTAGTGTCTGGCGCGCTCCGGTGACCAACTAGTTAGGCCCCATTCGCAACCTGTTGACTGTACTTCGTCAACCCAGGGAATTTCACACATATTTAGACACTCCAGCATGAACAAAGGAGTTCCACTAGGATATTACCCCATCCCAGCGCTTAGGGTCGTGATTAACATGAATAACTTAACTGGCATACATGACATTTCGTAACGTGACGTAACATGAACGTGGTATAAAAGACAGAAGTCCTGATGTAGCATAACGTGACATGAACTAAGACGACCTACATGACATACTTCAAGACATAAATGTAACAGAAAACATTTCATAACATGCAACATTTCGTAACACGGCATACCATATAACTGACAACATTTCTTAACATGGTGTAATATGTGACAGTAAATATTACGTGACATGAAATACATGTAACAGATGGCATACTTACCTTAACATAACATACTTGCAATGTATAGCAATACGTGACAGAAAATCTTGTGTAACAGATGAGTAATTCATGACAGTATAAATTCTGTGTAACAGATAAATATGTAGTGACTTGGCATGGCACATATGATAACATGCATGTATACAATTTAGTTCCCTTACTGATCACTCATACACATTAAACTGATAGTAAGTTAAAAGCTAACTTACCTCGATCTTAGCGCTTCGAGACAAAACTCAAGTGCGATCACGAGAAACTGAAAGTAGTGATTTTTAAAAATTAGAACTTAATCACTAACAATTAGGAATATGGAAAAATATCAACTAAGAGTAAAATTACCATTTTACCCTCTACATGTGGGAAAATGACTATTTTACCCCTAACTTAAGGATTTTGCATCCTAACTCAAAAAATCACCAAAATTTACACACCTTATGTAAATTTTGTCCTAAGCTCAAATATCAATTCAAAAAAATTTAAAACGAAACACAACCATTAAAACTCTATAGGGCCGAAACTTACAAAGGCTATTTTCTTTGATTTTTGTTGTAATTCTTTCAAATCTCAAAACTCATAATTAAACCAAACTTTTTTCTTCTACTATACTCATAACATATTCCTAAGAATAATCATGTTTTGAATCATGAACAAAAGTCATCAAAATCACTAAAACCAAACTTGAACTTTTTGGTTTCTCTTCTAAGTTCAAAACAGATTTTTGTTTCTAACTTGTTTTGAACAACCTCTTGATCCCTGACTTATAAAGAAGTGATCTTCAAACCAAAACATCACATGGTTCAAAAAGGTGTCCTAAAACAAATCCAAGCTTCAAACTCAAGATCACATGGTTAAACATCACCCAAAACATAAATTTAGCCAAGAACATAATCACTTTGGCCTAAACAAATATCTCAATGCATAAAATTTCATATCTTCGAAACTAACATCAAATATCTTCAAAATAACATTCTAACATGTATATAAGATGCTTAGGATCTTCCAATAAAAATATCAAAGCCATTGGAATAAGATTAAACCATAAAAGATTTAAACTTTCTCAAAACAGAAACTGTTTTTCCTCTTCCAGTTTCTAAGTTTCTAGATCTAAGAAAATATTTCACCAAAACTTTTAATCATGCAACAAATCCTCAACCAATAATCATATACACATGTTAACAGTACTCCATAAAAATTTCGGACCAAGATCTATTCATTAGCTTGGTCAAAAACTCCAAAATATAACACACTCTCCAGTTTATCGCCCAGAATGACCTTTCTGGGGTATAAACAACTTTGGACCAATCCAATGATCTCCAAATGCAAAAAATAAGATATCCACGTAAACTAGACTCCAAAATAAACAACTTTCATTAAGGAAACATTGCGAGGAAACACTTACAAAAGCTTCGAAACAGGCATTCAAAAGAGGTAAGAAAAACTGTCCGAGAGTGTCTTTTGTGTTCTATGAAGGAAAAGTGTAAAGGAGAGTTGCTTTTCGTGGGAAGTGGACTGAAGAGCCTCTTACACAAGTTATGGGAAGTGATATGACTGAAGGAAAGGTTGAGTGTTGGCCTTTTCTTCTCATAAAAATCAGTCCAAGATCTTTTCTCAAAGTGGAGTGTAAGAGTGAAAGAGTGAGGTGGCCCTTTAGCTTTGTATTTCAAGAACCTTCTCGGCCCTTCTTGTAAAGATCTGGCCAGCCAAGTGGGGGTACAAAACCTATCCATGAAGCAATCCTATGGTGACCAAATTCGTGGGCCTTAATGGGCCTAAACCGAATGGGCCTAAATTTTGGGGTTTAAAGAGGGTTTGGGTTGCTATCAAGCCCAAATCCAATATCACTTGGCCCAATCAATTTTTCAAGGTTAACAAGGTTGGATAATGATGTTCTAACACAAATTTGAAGGATTAATAGCATGTGGAAGTGATTTAATCAAGTGATTAAACACAATGCTAGAAATCGGATTAGAAAATGTTTAGAGGCCAACTTTAGGCTTTTGGGGAAACCATTTAGGGTTTCGATTTCAACAAATATTTTGGGCTTTCAATTGGATTCCCACCATTTAGGGTTTCACTAGGATTGAAAACCTCTTTGGTCTGGCACAATATGGTTGATCAGATGAAACAAAGTTTTGCTTAAGTAACATGATTTCACAGCTTGATTCCTTCAAATCCACCAAACGTTCCTCATGGTACCAGGTGTCTAATATTACTCACTAAGTGTGGCTAAGATCTTGCCAAGTGTCCAAATAAAACTTCTCTAATCTAATTTGGACATTCCACACTGTAATTTTGAAACACTGCAATTAGTGCGCTTCCCGAGATTACTATTCAATTCAAAAAAGTGAATCTTAAACTTCACACTTAAAATTCCTAAATATTCATATTAACCTACAGTGAAAATATTATACCGAAATTCAACCTCAAAGTACCCCTAAAAATAATTTCACAATTTTCAACAGACGTTTCGTCCGAAAATATGAAAATAGGATATTGCGCCATAAAATTCTAAATAATCCAATGAGTCTAATGGCGTGGACCATAAATCATTCTGACACTTCTAACCACCTCAAATAAATAAAACTCATATTTCTAGCATCATAGTAAGTGATAACACTGACTATGTTGATAGACTAAAACCTATGCGATTGGTCGATTCATAAAAACTTATGGAGTTTTTACTAGATTCCTAAAGTCAATAGAAATTCCACCAATGAATTTCTAGCGGGCTGTTACAGTAGCCATAGTAGGGAGAAATCATGGCGGTTTCAGGCCACTATTCCCCTTGCTCAAAAGGACACAAACTATAGAAGGCAGTCTAGAAATTTCAGCAAGACACCTCCATCTCATCACCTTATTTCTGGTTGCACCTTCATCATCACTTGGTAGCAAACTCTCCACCACCAGGAAATGTCTTCAAGAAGTGACCTTGGTCTTGCACAAATCAGTCATGATGATGGTTCAAAGGGATTAGTCAAGACAATGATCAAAATCTGCCAAAGGAGAATCAGTTGAACCCGTCAGCCCCCTTGGGTGGTTTTGATGATTTTTCTCTCCTCTCTTCTGCCCCACGACTTGGCCAGCCCCCATAGGAGAAATGTAGCAACCATAGGAGTGAAATCATGGTAGTTTAAGGCATTTTTTTGACCTGCACAAGATGACACAAGTGATGAAGTGCAAATCTAGAAAATTTAGATTCATATACCATCTTCCATCAATCCCCTTGACCAAAGCCAGCGTCCCCTTCCCCTTGGATGCCTATAAAAGGCCCCCTCACCCTCTCATTTCCTCCAGACCTCATCTCCAAGCTTCCTCTTGAGCCTTG
The DNA here is from genome assembly GCF_001411555.2 of Juglans regia. Taxonomy (NCBI): domain Eukaryota; kingdom Viridiplantae; phylum Streptophyta; class Magnoliopsida; order Fagales; family Juglandaceae; genus Juglans; species Juglans regia. The sequence goes on along the minus strand of NC_049912.1, from coordinate 11,620,895 downwards.
AAGAGCGCTTCCCCCTCTTAGAGATCAAAAGAGTGAAACCAAGTGAGTTCTTGAGTGTTCTTGTGTAAAATTGTCTAGAGTGCTTGAAAGGCCAACAAATTTATAATTTTTCTTGATTTTGATCTTAGTTATCATGTCAAGCTTTGTTTTCATGTGTTGGTACGAAATTTGGATAAGTTTTGGGAAGGTTTTGATGGTTAAATCAAAACCGGGTCAATTAAGAAATGGTTTGGATAATTAAATGATTTTAAGTGGAAATTTAGATATAGCATGTCTTAAGCATGATTTGATATGATTTATTATTGTCTTAGCATAATTATGGAAGGTTTAAATTGTGATTAGAAGCATGCCATGGTAGGTTTTGAATCTATCTTGTTTTGATCATCAAGTATGAATCGATTTTGAATGAAGTATAGATTAAGGATATCTTAGCCATGATTAAGTGTTGGGATGAACTCTATTATCCAAGAACTAGTCTTTACTATGTCATCAAGATGTTAGTGATCATTTTTTATCAAAGAAAATCTCAATTGCATGCAACCATAGGGACCAATAGTTGAAAATACACTTAGTCATCAGCTAGAGTGCATGCCACGGGTTGGGACCATTTGGGTAAGTTCCACTTTGATTTTTGTAAATCCTAGGGTATTTAAATGGTTTGAGAATGCCAAAAATATGAAGTCCATAAATTTTTATCAAATTTGGAGTTCGTTTGCAATTAGTGAAAATTTAGGACCTTAACGGCAATTTTTGCGAGTCTAGGGGTATTTCTATAAATATCTAGGGGTATTTTTGTAAATATCCATAACTTTTTTTAAGTCATGAAACACATTTTTCAAGCATAACATGAAAATGAGTTTTTTCATGACCCCAAAGGCTAGGATGCGGAATTATCCTAGTGGAACTCCTCTGTCCACTCTGGAGTGAGTAAGAATGGAGTGGTAAACCCTAGGTTGACTATGAACAGTCAACAGGCTTCGAATGTGTTCTTTTCAACAAATGCCGAAGCGAACTCATATGTTATGACACCTAATGCTGGTGGGTGTATATGTTATGATGATGTTATGTTATATTACCAATGCATTGAGAATGATATCTGCAGACAATGACTTAATGCCAACATGAGTTGTGCTACGATCACCGGCAAGTGCTCATGTTGCATATAAGGAAATATCTTTTTTTTTTTAGAAGAGTTAGGGCCACCTATAACCCTCACTTGTGGCGGAAGAAAAGTGTGGTTACAAAAACAAGCATCTAGGGTACAAACTAAACCCAACATGCCAAAAGAAACCAAAACAGAGAAAATAAAACCAAGAAAAACGACAAAACCACAAACATAAGACAAAACGAGACTAAATAATACAAATCGAAGGTATCCCGGAGTAGTCCATGCAAATAAGGCCATGCAAAACTCGGGGAGTTTCCACCAAGTGGGAAAAAACTAAATCACTACCAGAAGCTCCATGTAACGGCCAGCTAGAAATTCACTGTTAGAATTTCTATTGACCTTAGGAACCTCGTGAAAACCCCATAAGTTTTTACGAATCGACCAATCGCTCAGGTTTTAGTCTGTCATCATAATCAGTGTTATCACTCATTATGGTTTTGACGTCATTCATTCTGTTCGACAATGGATTATTCTTATTTTTTGTGATATGCATACTAGTTCTCACATCTCTGGTTTTGCTTTGCAGGTACTTGAGAGTTTGCAGGTCCAGCCTAGTTTCCCTCCCGTTCGGCGTTGCAAAGCTATTAAATGGCAAAGGCCTCTGACGGGTTGGGTCAAATTGAATACAGATGGTATTAGCTTGGGTAATCCGGGGGCCTCTGGTGTAGGTGGGATTATTGGAAATGATCATCGTAAGTTAATTCAGGTTTTTTCTGCGTTCATTGGTACAGGTTCTAATAATCAGGTAGAGCTTTTAGCTCTCCTTCATGGGCTCCAGGTTTGTAAGTCTCTATCTCTTAATTATGTGGAAATTGAACTTGATTCTATGACTATTATTTCTTGGTGGAGAAGTAAAAGATGTGGGGTTTGGTATCTGGAGGATTTCTGGGAAGAAGTTCTTGATATTATGAGTTCCACGACTTGTTCAATTCACCATGTTTTTCGAGAGGGAAATAAAAGTGCAGATTGGTTAGCCAAGCATGGAGTGTGACCCCCCCAGATTCTGCTTGGGATCGGACAGACATCTGAAGCATCGGGACATGCAACAGAAGGTTACCTGCCCCCGTTCATGACATATAAGATGCAATGTTCCTAACATGCATCTAGCATTATGTAATATTCGTAGCAAATATTCTTTTTTTGAGCAATACTATGTTCCAAACTTATAATATCCTAATAATTAGGACGTGGATTTTATTCTCCAGTTAGTGGGCCCGGATAATCTGCATGGTATTTTAGAGGACATTTGTAAATCTAAACCAGGGTTGGACGTGTTGATATGGACAAAAAATGATAATGGACTATTTTCTACCAAGTCGGCTTGGGATTGTGCTCGTATTAGAGGTGGCACTCTTGAAGGGCATTCTTGGATGTGGCATAAAAGTCTTCCTCTGAAGATGTCCATCAATATGTGGAAAGCTTGGTATATGGCCCTGAGCGTGGGTCATCATCTTCGCCGCATTGGCATTCCTATTACTTCTCATTGTGACTATTGTGCTAATGGTCATTATGAAGACCAGAATCATGTTTTGTTTGCAGGTGAAATTGCTAGCACTGTTTAGCGTCATTTTGGGGCTAATCTTGGTCATTTTGGGGCTAATCATTTTTGTGACAGAATAATTCATATAATAGATAAACATGTGATGACATGGCATGGCATGGCATGGCATATATAACAACATACGAACATAAACTGTAGTTCCCTTACCCATCACACATACACAGTAAACTGATAGTAAGTTAAGAGCTAACTTATTTTGATCATCGCGTTCTATGAGAATAAAGTGCGAAACACGAGGAACTGTAAGAGGGTATTCAAAAAGTTAGAAATTTAATTACTAACAATTAGATACCAAGATTAGCCCCAAAATGACGCTAAACAGTGCTAGCAATTTCACTTGCAAACAAAACATGATTCTGGTCTTCATAATGACCGTTAGCACAACAATCACAATGAGAAGTAATAGGAATGCCAATGCAGCGAAGATGATGATCCACGCTCAGGGACATATACCAAGCTTTCCACATATTGATGGACATCTTCAAAGGAAGACTTTTATGCCACATCCAAGAATGCCTTCAAGAGTGCCACCCCTAATACGAACACAATCCTAAGCCGACTTGGTAGAAAACAGTCCATTATCATTTTTTGTCCATATCAACATGTCCAAACCTAGTTTAGATTTACAAATGTCCTCTAAGATACCGTCCAGATTATCCGGGCCCACTAACTGGAGAATAAAATCTACGTCCCAAATATTAGATAATTTGCAGTCCTTAACTTTAAGGAGAGAATTACCCACAATAGGCATATCGTTAGCTAAAGAACCTCTCTCCCGCCATTTATCATACCAGAAGAAAACATTTCCTTCCTTTAGATGCCATTTAGTGTTATCTAAAACCAAAGAAAGAGTTTTTGCAATCATTCACCAAAACCTAGTACCCTTATTTGTGACGCCCCCAAATTCCGCTTGGGATCGGACGGACATTTGAAGCGTCGAGACATGCAACACAAGGTTACTTGCCCCCGTTCAAGACATATAAGATGCAATATTCCTAACATGCATATAGCATTATGCAATATTCGCAGCGGATAAAATTTTTTTTTTCTTCAGCAATACTATGCACCAAACTGAAATATCCCAAATACTTAAAACATTCTTCATACATAATGACATACTCAAAAACTGATATCACAACACTAGTCCGAAATGGTTGTGATCAAAAGAGTGATGGAGATTGAACTCCACAAATACAAGTAGTAATCTGAGGTAACTACTGTACGAATACCTACATCGCATCGTCGCTTAGGTGACCGTTTCCAGTTGGTCGATTCCCGATTCTCCTTCAGATCCTGTAAAAGATCTACCATTCGGGGGAATGGTAGTTGGGACTACCACAGTGAGATTTGATTACAAATCTCAGCAAGTTAACAGGAAACTTCCACACAGGTTAATGATGCATGCATGGCAGTAAAAGCATGAATGCATAATCAAATCATAAGTAATCATAGCATAACTTGACATACAACATAACATAACTGGCATAACTTAAACTTAAACTGAAACTGAAGCTTAGCATGAACGTGACTTGAAACATAACATGAATGTGAGCTTGGAACATAACATGGACTTGAAACATAGCATGAACGTGAACATGCATAATTTGAACTTGAACTTGAGCATGACATAACATAAATGTGAACTTGGAACATAACGTAAACGTGAACATAACATAACATGAACTTGAAACATATTCTTGTCTCATGGGATTACCATGATTGCGTGAACGTAAACTTGAACATAACATAACGTGAAACATGACTTGAACTTGGAATCTTATTCAATAGTCTTAATCATTAACGTGACCATATGGGTGCTACACAAGTCCCCTTGAGCCGTGTGTCCCTGCCGATTACCGCATCACATCACAGGTGTCTATACCAGCTGTGAGTGCGTTAATATGTACTCCACAGTTGTTGTGGCCCCACGTATTCTACGTGTCACAATTGCTGTGTCTCACGTAGTGTATGCTCCACAGTTGTTGTGGCCCCATGACTTATCTGTTTGTGCCACACTTGCTGTGGACACACGTAACATAATGTGTGGCACCATCGGCGTTAGTGCCTGGCGCGCTCCGGTGACCAGCTAATTAGGCCCCATTCGCAACCTGTTGACTGTACTTCGTCAACCCAGGGAATTTCACACCTATTTAGACACTCCAGCGTGAACAAAGGAGTTCCACTAGGATATTACCCCATCCTAGCGCTTAGGGTCGTGATTGACATGAATGACTTAACTGGCAGACATGACATTTCGTAACGTGACGTAACATGAACGTGACATAAAAGATAGAAATCTTGACGTAGCGTAACGTGACATGAACGTAAGACGACAAACATGACATACTTTGAAACATAAATGTAACAGACAACATTTCATAACATGGCATACATGTAACAGGCAACATTTCGTAACATAGCATACTATGTAACAGACAACATTTCTTAACATGGCGTAACATGTGACAGTGAATATTACGTCACAAGAAATACATGTAACAGATGGCATACTTAACTTAACATACTTGCAATGTATAGCAATACGTGACATAATATCTTGTGTAACAGATGAATAATTCATGACAGAATAAATTCTGTGTAACAGATAAATATATAATGACTTGGCATGGCACATATGATAACATGCATACATGCAATTTAGTTCCCTTACTTATCACACATACACATTAAATTGATAGTAAGTTAAAAGCTAACTTACCTCGATCTTCGCGCTTCGAGGCAAAACTCAAGTGCGATCACGGGAAACTGAAAGTAGTGATTTCTAAAAATTAGAACTTAATCACTGACAATTAGGAATATGGAAAAATATCAACTTAGAGTAAAATTACCATTTTACCCTCTACATGTGGGAAAATGACCATTTTACCCCTAACATAAGGATTTTGCATCCTAACTTCAAAAATCACCAAAATTTACATACCTTATGTAAATTTTGTCCTAAGCTCAAAAATCAATTCAGAAAAATTTAAAACTAAACACAACCATCAAAACTCTATATGGCCGAAGCTTACAAGGCTATTTTCTTTGCTTTTTGTTGTAATTCTTTCAAATCTAGAAACTCATGATTAAACCAAAATTTTTCTTCTACCACACTCATAACATATTCTTAAGAACAATCATGTTTTGAATCATGAACAAAAGTCATCAAAATCACTAAAACCATACTTGAAACTTTTTGGTTTCTCTTCAAAGTTCAAAACAGAATTTTGTTTCTAACTTGTTTTGATCAACCACTTGATCCATGACTTATAAAGAAGTGATCTTCAAACCAAAACATCACATGGTTCAAAAAGGTGTCCTAAAACAGATCCAAGCTACAAACTCAAGATCACATGGGTAAACATCAACCAAAACATAAATTTGGCCAAGAACATCATCACTTTGGCCTAACCGAATATCTCCTTCCATAAAATTTCATATGTTCGAAACTAACATCAAATATCTTCAAAATAACATTCTAACATGTATATAAGATGCTTAGGATCTTCCAATAAAAATATCAAAGCCATTGGAATAAGATTAAACCATAAAAGATTTAAACTTTCTCAAAACAGAAACTGTTTTTCCTCTTCCAGTTTCTAAGTTTCTAGACCTAAGAAAATATTTCACCAAAACTTTTAATCATGCAACAAATCCTCAACCAATAATCATATACACATGTTAACAGTACTCCATAAAAATTTCGGACCAAGATCTATTCATTAGCTTGGTCAAAAACTCCAAAATATAACACACTCTCCAGTTTATCGCCCAGAATGACCTTTCCGGGGTCTAAACAACTTTTGACCAATCAAATGATCTCCAAATGGAACGAATAAGTTATCCACGTAAACTAGACTCCAAAAGAAAGAACTTTCATGAAGGAATCTTGGCGAGAAAACACTTACAAAATCTTCGAAATAGGCGTTCAAAAGAGGTATGAAAAACTGTCCGAGAGTGTCTTTTGTGTTCTATGAAGGAAAAGTGTAAAGGAGAGCTGCTTTTCGTGGGAAGTGGACTGAAGAGCTTCTTACACAAGCTATGTAAAGTGATAGAACTGAATGAATGGTTGAGTGTTGGCCTTTTCTTCTCATAAAAATCAGACCAAGATCTTTTCTCAAGGTGGAGTGTGAGAGTGAAAGAGTGAGGTGGCCCTTTTGCTTTGTCTTTCTAGAACCTTCTAGGACCTTCTTGTACAGATCTGGCCAGCCAAGTGGGGGTACAAAACTTAGCCATGAAGCAATCCTATGGTGACCAAATTCGTGGGCCTTAAAGGGCCTAAACCGAATGGGCCTAAAATTTGGGGTTTAAAGAGGGTTTGGGTTGCTATCAAGCCCAAATCCAATATCACTTGGTCCAATCAATTTTTCAAGGTTAACAAGGTTGGATAATGATGTTCTAACACAAATTTGAAGGATTAATAGCATGTGGAAGTGATTTAATCAAGTGATTAAACACAATACTAGAAATCGGATTAGAAAGGGTTTAGAGGCCAACTTTAGGGTTTTGGGGAAACCGTTTAGGGTTTCGATTTCAACAAAGCTTTTGGGCTTTCAATTGGATTCCCACCATTTAGGGTTTCACTAGGATTGAAAACCTCTTTGATCTGGCACAATTTGGTTCAGCAGATGAAACAAGGTTTTGCTTAAGTGGCATAATCTCATACCTTGATTCCTTCAAATCCAACAAACATCCCTCATGGTGCCAAGTGTCTAATATTATTCACTAAGTGTGGCTAAGATCTTGCCAAGTGTCCAAATAAAACTTCTCTAATCCAATTTGGACATTCCACACTGTGATTTCGAAATACTGCAATTGGTGCGCTTACCGAGGTTACTATTCACTTCGAAAAAGTGAATCATAAACTTAGTACTAAAAATTCCCAAATATTCATATTAACTTATAGTGAAAATCTTTTACCGAAATTTAACCTCGAAGTGCCCCTAAAAAATAATTTCACAATTTTCAACAGACGTTTTGTCCGGAATTATGAAAATAGGATATTGTGCCATAAAATCCTAAATAATCCACTGAGTGTAATGGCGTAGACCATAATGCATTCTGACACTTCTAACCACCTCAAATAAATAAAACTCATATTTCTAGCAGCATAATGAGTGATAACATTGACTATGTTGACAAACTAAAACCTATGCAATAGGTCGATTCGTAAAAACTTATGGGATTTTCACGATATTCCTAAAGTCAATAGAAATTTCGCCAATGAATTTCTAGCGGGCTGTTACATTATTTGGGTCAACTAGAGTTCAAGGCTTGTTACCCACATACTTACCCTTAAAAAAATTGGCCCATAAAGAATTACCTTGAATGAGATTCCAAGCAAAACGAGTGTGAAGGGCTTGTTGCATATCATCAAGATTTCTTAATGCTAAGCCACCTTCTTCCACGGGACGGTAAATAGAATTTCAGGCTACCCATTTTTTCTTACTCTCGCCATTTACCTCCCCCCCAGAAAAAAGTGCTCATCATACGATGGAGAGTTTTGATAGTGGCTTGCGGGACCTGTAGAACTACAAATAGATGGAGAGCCATACTAGAAAGAACATGCCGCAATAAAATAATTCTACCACCTATCAAGAGAATTTTCATTTTCCAACCTGATATTTTCTTTTGGACTTTAGACACCATATCTTCCAAATACACCTATTTGAGTCGACCCAAGATAATAGGCACACCAAGATATTTGAAAGGGAAAGATCCTTCTAAAAATCCAGTCATTCTTAATAATAGACTCTTACGAGTTGAGGAAATTTTTTTAGAGTAATAAATGGCAGATTTCGAAAGGTTAAAGCATTATCCCGACCAACTTTCATATTTATGAATCACAGCTAAAATCTCCCTGATGGCTTTAGAGCTACCATTAGAAAAAAGCACCACATCATCAGCATACATAAGATGAGAAATTATAGGCGTACCTCGGGCCTGCGAGAATTGACCAAATTTTCTAGCCTCCACACTTTGCTTGATGAGCGAAAGAGAATTTATTGTAGAATAATAAATAGATAGGGAGAGAGGGGGTCACCCTGACGCAAGCCACGGCCCCCTTGACAAAAACTTTTAGTAGTACCATTCATCATAATAGAATACCATGGAGTCGAAATACAGGTTTTGATAAGATCTCTAAAATTAGAAGAGAAGCCAAAACAGCAAAGAACCTCTATAATAAAAGACCAATCCACAGTATCATAAGCCTTAGCCATATCCAGCTTAATCATGATATTACCACCATGGGCCTTCTTATTAATAGAATGTACCATTTCCTGCGTAATGCTAATATTCTCAAAGATACTTCTTCCCGGAATGAAGGCACCTTGTTCCTATGAAATTATTCAAGAAAGGAGACATGTTAAGCGATTAACAATGATCTTGGAACATATTTTATAAAACACCGAGCAGAGATTGATAGGCCTAAACTTATCAAACCCAGAAGGATTATCAACCTTTGGGATTAAGACAAGAAAAGAGGCTGTAAAAAATCTTGGAAGCTATTTAGAAACAAAAAATTCATAAATGGCTTCCAAGACATCCTCTTTCACTACCTCCCAACAACTTTTGAAAAAAGCGAACCAAATCCATCAGGTCCTGGAGCACTATTAGACAGGATAGAAGAAAGAGCTGAGAAAACCTCATTCATAGTAGGAACTGAGCACAAAATAGAACTATCAGAGTCTGAAATAACTGGTGAAATAAGAGTCGACAAGTCAGGTAATAATCTAGTCGGCATGCCTTTCAGAAAATTAGAAAATAAGTCCACTACCCCTTGATGAAGACTCTCCGGCGAATTAAACACCATCCCATTCGAACACCTCATTTCCACCACTCTTTTACGCCGTTTATTGGCAAGACAAGCATGGAAGAAATTCGTATTCCGCTCACCTTCCATCTGCCATTTTAACTTAGAAATCTGAGCCAATCTTGTATCTTCACGGTGAAGCCAAATATCTAGTTCCGAAGACGAGACAAGAAGGTCCCTCTCTGCTGATTCATCCCAGCTTTGATGAAGTTTATTTTCAAGTTCTTCAATGTGACTCTAAAGAGAAGTAATATGCATAGTGGTATGGCCGAAAGTATGTTTATTCCATTCCCGCAAAGCCACCTTAGTATTCTTGAACTTGATTGCCAATTTAGTGAGTCCATGACCCATAACAGTCGCAGACCACACCTGGCGAACACACATTAAAAACTGCGGATGGTCCACCCACATTTGTTGAAAACAAAAAGGCTAGGGGCCATAAGAGAATGGATCCATCTTAAATTCAATAACCATCGGAGTGTGATCAGACGTAGTGCACGGAAGATACGAACAAATAGCATTCGGGAAAGAAGAGAGCAAAGGAACATCCATGAATACCCGATCTAATTTTGCCCAAGACCGAGCAAGGCCCAACTGGCCATTGCACCAGGAGTATTTTTTACCTTTCAATTTCAGTTCAACCAAACCACCCTGATGGATCCAGACAATGAAATCCGCCATCGCGACATTGGGACGGGGACAACCACCCCTTCTCTCTGAATTATTACGAATAATATTAAAGTCTCCAGCAAATAAGCAAGGTTCTGAACCCATAGACTGAGAACTGAGTTCCTCCCACAATGGTTTCCTCTCATACATGCTACATTTAGCATAAATAATATTACACAATAACTTATAAGACCCCATATTCACACGAAGAGAAATAAACTGCAAGCTTGTCCGAACCACTTGTACATCAAGAACATTGTCCCAAAAAATCCAAATTTTACCACCATCATCTACATTAGATATAAACGAATCAAGATGTAAAAAGTTCATCAATTGAAGAGCTTTGTCTTGAGTTTGGAACTGTTCCAAAACTGCTACAAGCTTAGGCTTGAACTTACAAACTATATTTTTTAAACGACGCCGAGAAGTGCCAATGCCTCGAACATTCCAAACAATGATGGAGTCACTCATAAGGGCAGGGTAGAGGATGGGATAAGGACCTGAAGAGAACTTCTCACTTTCTCAAATTTCTTCTTCTGATATATATTTTTTTTTTATTAGTTTTGCCTTCAGTGTCTGAGTGATAATCTTTGTCCTAAGGTAGTATGTGCGAGGGAATCTCAGGATCAGGCTTAGAAGCTACATCATCAACTATGGTTTCCTGATTCTCATTCATAGTAACATCTTTCAAATAGGGGTCGGATTCTCGAGAAGATTTAAGGGAATCCTCCAATATCAGAGGGTTGGGCTCCGGGAAACTGAAAGAAAATATTGGGTTTAAAATATTCCCTACATCCGCACTGGGCGTGAGTTCATCCCCGTCTGTAATATCACTGGGCTCAAGTATCCCATCTGCATTCTCAATCGGTGTTGCTGCTTCTGTAACGTTAATCTTCTGAACAGATGACATTAACTCGTTGGTAGTCTGCTTTTCAGTATTGACATCCTGTGGTTCAGCAACCTCACCATCCTCATTCTCAGGGATTGCAGGTTTTGACGTCTCACCATCCTGCATGTTTCCATTTGTGTTTCCACCAAAGATTGTTTCTTTTTTCTTGCTGCCACGATTTTTCTCACCATGCATGATTTTCCCATACAAATAAGGAATATGTTCTTTGGCCACATCCATCTCCAAACATATTCTAGCCCCATCCGTCTGAGTCGCACAACGAGTGGGATTGTCCCTGCATATAAAATGTCCAATAGGTGCTGTGAAAATTCGTAGGAATGATTCTTGGTAGAAGTTAGGCTGTAACCTAGAGAGTAAGATTCACACAGGAACGTTCGAAGGTTCATGCTCCTCGTTAAAGTCTGGAGACCAGTGAAACGCACGGTAAGCCACTCCATTCACTTCGCATGACTCACGGGAGAGAGCTTTCACAAAATCAGCCTCACGAGATAGAGCTTCGAAATGTCATGTTTTTGGAATGAGAAAGTGAAAATGTTCTCTAAAAGCGAAAGTGCATCAAGGTTTTTCTAGAAAGGTTGAGGAATTTGGATGGGAGACACATGTACATTTTTCTACATTTTATGCAATTCGTATTTATCATTCTTCTTGCATAATTTATCTTTGTTCAAGTTGGTTGTTTAACTTACTGAGATTTTGAGTAAATCTCACCCCCTGTGGGACCACTATCATTTCCCCCGGAATGATAGAAGTTGTGATAGGACTCGTAGAGGATGAACATGTTGGATCGTTGGATGCAGATGGTTGAAGAGGAGCCAGACCTTGAACGAAGACAAAAATTAATTTTCATGCTCATAAGCATTGACTCTTCATACTTCAGAGAATATGAAATAGTTGATCCAACCATGGAACTTGGATTAAGTATGTTGTATTAAGGAATGCTATCCTTAAGTTTGAACTTATGATGGTTATTAATGCTATTGGGATGTTTTTAGTTCATTCTGGCATAAGTTATAACTAATCACCTTTATTCCACTGCAATTATTCCATACTGCTAGTTGCACTTATAAGATACATTGCATATTATCTGTCATATACGGGGGTATGTAATCTTGTGTTACATGTCCCGACGCTCTAAGTCTCTGTTCCATTCCAAGCGAAGGTTGGGGGCGTCACACTTACCTATCAAGATAACTAAGATTATCTAAAGAACTTAATCAAAGCTATCTATTCAACCAGGGTAAGGTTAAAGAGATACCAGTAATTACTCAAGCTTCTACTGTCTCAGTAGCTTCCAAATCTAACTCTCCTAAATTTATGGCATAGACTCTAGCTTTCACTTGGGTCTTAGGGTTCACATTGGGTGTTTTTCCCTCCAGCGAGATCGGCCCCCTCCATGCAGCCACCTTCCTCCCATGCACGTACACAGCCTTACTATAATGCCCCAATGGAAGGCCCAAACCACATAGCGTATACTCCAAAAGGACTAGTCAATGATACAATTGTAGCCCTATTGAAACTTTATAAAGAGCAAGAACTTCTCCTTCCCAAGCAATGTGGCATCTCATACACTACCTACTCTTATCCATATCATATGGGGGTATCACAATCTACCCCCCTTAAATTCCTGATGTCTTCGTCGGGCCGGTCCATTATAGGTCGCATGGCTCAAGTCCCACATTTCTGGTTGGGATAATCTTTGCTACCTTTTGTAACGCTCCAATGGAAGACCCAAACCACATGGCCTATACTCCAAAAGGACTAGTCAATGATACAATTGGAGCCCTATTGGAACCTTATAAAGAGCAAGAACTTCTCCTTCCCAAGCAATGTGGGATCTCATACACCACCTACCCTTATTCATATCATATGGGATATCCATTTGTAACGCCCCAAAGGAAGGCACAAACCACATGGCCTATACTCCAAAAGGACTAGTCAATGATACAATTGGAGCCTCATTGGAACTTTATAAAGAGCAAGAACTTCTCCTTCCCAAGCAATGTAGGATCTCATACACCACCTACTATTATCCATATCATATGGGGGTATCACACTTACCCATGCACGGGTTCACTGTGCACGTCCCTAGCGCCACTGTGCGCGGCCACCTTGGCCATCGGACACCACCACAAGCTCCTCCTGGTCTCCCCCTTCCTCCTCCCTTGGACCCAAAACCAGTAGCCTCCCCTAGATCCACCGTACAGGTTTCTCACCCCCCCCAACCACCATACGTCGCCTCCCACGGCGTGTGACCACCATCTCCAGCCTCCTCCAGCCACCACCAACCTATCCCAACTGCCTATAGCCCTGATCTGCGACCCATGCACGCACACTCTCTCTCACTCTCTCACGGGCTTCTCTCCATCACACAGACGACCATCCCTCCCTCCACCACCGTGGACCGCCGTGCCACCACCATCAAGCCGGCTCCACCAGCATCCCCCTTAGCCGAACCCTAGGTCCAAACCACCACTTTATGTGGTGGGTAGCCACTGCACGTGATGGACAGCCACTATACACGGTTAGATCCACTATGTTACGTTCCTTGCCACCATCACAAGACCACCACGAGCTCTTCCAAGACCACACTTAGCTATCCAAATGCCCAAACAGTCATCGTACGTGGGTTAGTCGCCACGCAAGACCCTTTCGACATCATCGACTATGACGATTAGCAAGCAACTCATGGGTTATCCCATCAATGGTATAACCCTCTATCCCTCGTTATTAATGTTAGATGTTGATTAATTGATTAGGTTGTCGACTGTGCTGTTAGTATTGTGGAGTTCGCTATATTGTGATGTGCTGTGTGGTGAAGTGTTGGGCATTCTGTGTAGTGAAGTGTGGAGCGTAGTTGGGAAGTGTGCTGTGAAGTGTGGTGGACAGTGCCTTGTAGTGTGGTTGTGGAGTATATGCTGTATTGGTGACATGGCATGTGGAATGGGAACAGTACACGCTGAGTGTATTCTATGTGTGCACAGTGTGAGATAAGGAGAGTATATATAAAATATACCCTCCGGCGTATTGTGGAATGGGGAAGCGTACAAGTGAAGTGTACTCCATGTGGTGGAATGATGCACCATATGGTGGCTATGCCATAGTGGTGATGTGGCGTAGTGTGGGTAAAGGTAGTACACGTGAAGTGTACTCCATGTGGTGGAGTGATGCACCATATGGCGGGTATGCCATAGTGGTGATGTGGTGTAGTGTGGGTAAAGGGAGTACACTTGGAGTGTACTCCATGTGGTGGAGTGATGCACCATATGTCGGGTATGCCATAATGGTGATGTGGCATAACGTGTGTAAAGGGAGTACACATGAAGTGTACTCCATGTGGTGGAGTGATGCACCATATGGCGGGTATGCCATAATGGTGATGTGGCATAACGTGTGTAAAGGGAGTACACATGAAGTGTACTCCATGTGGTGGAGTGATGCACCAAATGGTGAGTATGCCATAATGGTGATGTGGCGTAACATATGTAAAGGGAGTACACGTGAAGTGTACTCCATGTGGTGGAATGATGCACCATATGGCAGGTATGCCATATTGGTGATGTGGCGTAGTGTGGGTAAAGGGAGTACACGTGAAGTGTACTCCATGTGATAGAGTGATGCACCATATGGAAGGTATACCATAGTGGTGATGTGGCATAGTGTGTGAAGGGAGTACAATTGGAGTGTACTCCATGTGGTGGAGTGATGCACCATACGGCAGGTATGCCATAATGGTGATGTGGCATAACGTGTGTGAAGGGAGTACACGTGAAGTGTCAGGAACTGTGGGCATGGAACGTGATGAGTAGTGTCAGGAACTATGGAATAGTGTCCCGAAGTAGCTGTGATGTGGCATATAGTTTGAGGTGACAGGTGTCACCGTAATTGACTTATGGCTAGGAGTATGCGTGAAGTAGCAGAACAAGTGTAAGAGTGCGCAGCAGAAGCATGACTGGGAAATGTCACGAAGTGAAACAAGCACTAGTAGTAGTGCTAATGATGGGTGAGGAGTTAGTGTAGAAATGGTGTAGCTGGGACTGTGATGAAATGTCACGATGTGTTAGGAGTACGTGAGGAACCGTACTCGTGATGAGTTAAGTTGGCATAGAAATGACATAGTGGAATGTCAGGTGACGTGACAAGGTCATGGTATAGCTTGGGTGTAGTCCCGAGCTATATAACTTGATATAAGGCGTAGTAGTGAATGGAGCCCTGTCGTGTTAAGTGTTGGGATGAACTATCAAAATGGACGGGTAGCATGAAGAGTCATGCTAGCATGGTTAACAGAAGGTTGGTATCGGCATATGGCCCTTGTCCCTACGAGCAGGTGATCAACATGTTATATGTTGGTCTCAGGTGATAAAAGGGTAAGGTACATGTGTAATCAAGTTAGACGCATGTGCCAGACGGATTCACCATATGTAATGGGTAATCTGTCCTTAGCACAGTTACACGGTGCTTAAGCCTCAGAGTTGGCTTAGAGCCGTGTGGCTTGTATGGATGGGAATGAGGATTTAGTGTGGGCTAAGGTGCATGAAGGTAGTGACGGGTGTATTATCCAGAATTGGGATGCGTGATTCCATCGGTCAGAATCATGCGTCAAATGTGGTTAGTAAGAAGAGTAAGACGAATGTCATAATATCTTAATCATAAGGTGAATCACGGGTTCACTTTAGAGATAAGCACTTGAGGCAAGAACGTCGAATTGAGAAGAGGTAGTGACCGTAAGCGGTCCCCGAAGGTGTTAGCATAGTAAAGGGCACGTAAGAGCACAGGATAGAATGAGAGTCTTCCAAGTGATTTGTAGCTCTATTTCTAGTTTAAGTTGCTTATGCATTAGATAGAGAATGACGTTAAAGTTATGTGTATGCATGTAGGTTGCCATATGACACGCACATGAATGGACTGCATGATATGCAAGTAGCATGGAGTCCAGGTAAGTGTTACGTTCATTCCCTTCAAGAGTTTTCTAAAATATAAAGAAACGAAACTAAATCGCTTTTCCTTTACGATGCTTTACGAAAAAAGACACGAAAGACGTTTTACGAAAGAAAATACTAAGTGTTCAAAGGTATACGTATGTACGGCCCCTCCTCGGCAACACCTTTTTACGCACCCAAAGTATTAATTGTACGTATGTGAATGGATGACTATACGCTGCATCTATTGTACGTATTTTCTAAGAAAATCCATGAACTGATGAAAATGCATGAAAGATGTAACACCCGAACCCTTTGAAGCTCAATTTTTTTTTTTATTTAGTTATTTTGTTTTAGTTTATTCTATTTTATTTTATTAATTTTTGTTTTTCACACGTTAACTTCCGCACGTTTCATTATTTCCGTCTATTTTCTTTTTCCCCTTAAGTTTCCCTCTCGTCCACGGCATGCATGATCACACACGTCTCTAATGTATTTTTTTTTTCATCCACTCCATACACACGCACGACTCAATTTTCTTTTGCACGCACGTCTCCCTCATCCCTCTAGGGTTTTCTCATCGCATATATATATACACACAGATACACTTATCCCTCGTGCATGTTGAAGCCAAGCCGCCGCTGCCCTCCCACGCGAAACTATGGCTCAGCAATTCCTCCTCTTTGTAAACAGCGCACCCCTTCCTTTCTTGTCTCTCCTTTGCATTTCCTCTTGTTTTTCAATCACGTATACACACATACATTTACACCTCCTGCTTGTAGGAACTCTCATAATAGGACTGCCGCAGACTGTCTTACTTGCACCTCTACACCACTTTAACTCCCTCTTTCCACTGCCGTCAGCACCTTCACATCCAAACGCCAGCCTTAGGCTGCCTAGCTGTGACCACCAAGCTGCCGTTCAACTCCAGGCCGCATCCTCGCCACGACGAAAACCTCGGGCCTTTGCCCAGACCCTTGTGGAACCATAAGCCACCGTGCCCAGCCACACGAAGCCTCTGCCCAACGCCTCCCGCAGTCTCCATTGCAAACCACGGAATTCCCCTATTTTAGACAACCGAAACAGAGCAGTCATGGCTCAACCAACTCACCGCCTGTAAGCCACCACCCCACCCGTTGCCGCAGCTACAAGCGACGCCGACGCCCCAGCCACCCGTGATTGGACGCTGCCCTGGTCGACGCCCAGCTCCAGACCGTCGTATGTCTCGCTGCATCACGGTGAGTCTTCGTTCTCTCTTTCTCCATCTCTCCCTCACTCTCCGTCTACCTCACCATGTTACTCTCTCTCTCAATCTCAGTGCTCTGTCACCGCGTGGACCACCTTCGACCTCTACCCAGCACTGCCTTTGCGTCACTTGTTCTCTTCTCGGTGAGTATCTCACACCCCGCCTCGCCGACTGTTGCATTGTAAACTCATTCATTGTTTTCTCAAAGAATTTACGTAAAGTTAGTTATTTCATATTTTTGGATATGAAATTACAATATTACCCTTATTATTGGGTGGTTTCAATTTAGTATTATGTTTATATTAAATCTGTTTTTTTTTTTTTTTACATGGTCTTTGTAGGAAGTATAACAATTTTACAAAAAATAACTTAAGTATTTTAACATGTTTTTAGGTAAAGTTTTATTTTATAGAGTAAACAATATTGGTGTAATGTTATTATTTTACACTTTAGTTATGATTTAGTTTTTTTTTTTTAAATAGTTATGGTTTATTTTAAAATATTTTGGGATAATTATATTATCTAGTATTAAACTTTATAAGTTGTTTTTCATTAACAAATAAGTTAGACTTTTAAATGTTTTAGTCAAAGTTATTAAATCAATATTGATGATTTTTAGAAATGGATGATATCTTTTGGGATTATGAGAATTTTAGGTTTTGAGGAATTAAATAGGTTATTTTAGAAGCTTAGGATTAGATATCGAAATACATGATTAATTGAAAATTTACGAGAATTACGTGGTTATTTTTATAGGTGACGATTAATTATCGTTCGACATTTTGAGGAAAATTTCCGAAAAAGCTAAGAAGTGCAGGTCAGCGGGATTCCTATGCTAGACTTTGCATTAAAATAAAATGAGCTGAGGTTATTTTTGAAAAATATGCATGTTTTGTTATGAAAAGAAATTTGAACTACCTCAGTTATTTGTTCTGCATTACTCATGAGATTCTGTTTAAGAAGAAAAAATTTTATGTCATGACTGGTGTAGACATGAGCTTATTTTTGACATTCTGTTTCTGAACTTTGAAAAGAGAGCAAATATGAAATTTTGTGCATAAATTATGTTGTGATATGATTTTTTTCTCTTCTGAAGATTTTGTTCAGCACTCTGTTTAGATAAGACATGATTTCTGAAAACCTTTGGCATGACTTTCTGATTCTGAATTTGATTCTGTTTTCACTCTATTCAGTTATGGCCCTGCCACGGGTGATAATTGTGGATACAGCCCAACCATGGGTAATAATAGTGAATACGGCCCAACCACGGGTAATAATAGTGGATACGGCTCTGCCACTGGTTATAGTAGTGGTCTCTATTTTGAGTGCACACTTTGGGGACAGAGTGATTTATGTTCTGCTTGGCTATCCGCAAATGCACAACCCTACCACAGGGGTTATACATGGCCTCTGTTCTGATATGATGTTCTGATGATAATGATGATCATTTATGCTATGCCAAAGAATATTTTTGAATGAAATTATTTCTAAATCTTCGCTCTGATATTTTGATAACATGTTTTACTTTCGCACTCTGAAAATGAAAATGTTTTGTTCTGCATTCTGATTTCTATAAATGTTCATATTTACACACTGGTATATGTTCTCTGCTTACTGAGTTGTTGATAACTCACCCCTTATCTCCATATATTTTGCAGATAATTTTGATGGTTCAGCTGGAGAACAAGAGTAGGACGTTTTAGCAAGGTGTGATGATCGAAGTGGAATAAGTGCCTGAGGGTACAAATGATTATTTGAGAGTCGTAGTTAGTAAACAGATTTTATTTTTCAGGTATTTTGATTTGATGAGTGAAGGATAATTTCAAATTTTGGAGAGTTTTTAGTTTATGTTATTGAGAATTTCTTTGTTGCCCCTATGAAGGAACATAGATATTTGGGTTGATTAAATGGATTAACATTTTATGGAGTTTTCTAGATATTATAGTTGTGTTATTGAAGTTGATATTAAGTATTAAGAGTTAACTCTCCGGACCTCCGGGAACGGGGCGTTACAAAAGACATGAAAACGGATGCTTTTATGGATCATACGAACCGATGCTTTTATGAGTGCCATGAGGTGATGCTTATGGAAGCCATGAAAGACAACATTTAAGGTGATGCTTATGGATGCCACGAAAGCTGACATTTAAGCCCATGTTTTTAAATGACGTTTTCCATGAATAAACTGTTAAATGAAAGATAGAGCTGAAATGAACTGAAAGTTTAAACCCATGCCTTAAACGATGTTTTTCCATGAACCGAACTATTAAATGAAAAGGACTGAACTATAAGAAAGGCCTGAACGAATGAATGCTTTAATATATGAAGATACGTAACGGCCACATGAATGAATGAAAAAGGTACCAATAAATGGGCAGATTGCGATGCCGGGTAAGTAGTACTGGAAGTGCACCCAGTGCTGCCCCTGACTGAAAAGGGATTCCTAACCCGTGGCCACGGGCAGAGTCCACATCCAAAGGAAGACGGCTAACCCCAACACACGGAGCACAACAGTGTGTACCGGCCTATTTAAGTGATAAGAATGAATGCATGAGCGTATGAATGCATGAATGCATCGAATTCTTTAAGAAATGAAGGCACTGACTGGAGAAACATTTTAAAGAAAGGAAAGCCCCTTTTTAAAGAGAAAAATCATGTCCAGTGACATTTTCAAAAGAATGCACGTATGCACGTATGCATGTACGTATAGTATGTATGCATGATGAATGCATGAATGAAAACCTATGTTGTTATATTTTAACTGTATGAAGTAATTCTTACAAGTCATCGACTCATTTTAGCTTTTATGTATATCCCTCCACTCAGAGGAACTGATTGATCAGCACGAGTCAGGACGGACACGGCCAATGGGGAAGAGCATGGAAGTCATGGCAGGAATTTTACTTGTGCGAGAGGCCTTTTTATTTCAAGATTAATGTTTTCCATTGTATACCTCTTTTATTCTCAAACCACATTTTATTTTATAACGTAGAGTCGTGCACCCTGGGATTGCAAGTAAAAAGTTTTAAATCGAAAGGTAATTTTCGTCGTCCTTTCTAAAAACATTTTATAAAAACTCTCACCACAAGGACGGGCATTACAGGTGCATTGCATCTTATCTATCATGTACGAGGGGTACGTAGCCTTGTGTTACATGTCCCGGCATCTCAGTCACCATCCAATCCCAAGCGGGGGCAGGGGGTGCCACACTTTAACATTTTCAGAAAACTTCTTTGACTTTCTTTTTCATGTTGATCTTAATTAGAACTTGCCTTATCAGAACATATCACAAGATTTTCATCGAGTGATCCTTATCATATCACGAGATTTTCATCAAGTGATCCATAACATATGAGCTCTTATTCTTGTTCAAAGGGTGAACACAACACGATTCCCCTTAGCACCGTGTGTCCCTACTAGTTATCGCACCATCAATGGTTCATGCACCATGATGAATACGTCATAGACAGAGATTTCATATTAACTCAACCTTACTTCGTCGGGTCACATGTCTTATACACCTACTAGTGTTACGCGCTTCTACGCTCCAGCATTCTTTGAAAATAATCCATTCAAGGCTCGTCGACGGTTCTTTGTTGACTCAGGGGTTACCACTCTATTCTTAAACACTCCAAAAAGGACAGAGGAGTTACACTATGACATTCTCCCACCCTAGCACTTGGGGTCATGATAAAGCTTATAAACTCTTTTCTTCGCGAAAACGCTTTTTGGAAACACTTTTCCCCAAATGCATGTGACATGAGACTTAGGAAATACGTACTTACACTTGACATATGACCTATGAAATGTCGTGCATGGAATAACCAAGTATAATACGTTCAATTCATGGCATGATAACATAGATCACATGGACTATCAAAACACATACTCGGAACTATGAAAAAGTGCCTTGGTCGAAACATGCAAGTGCAAAAACATGAAGAATCATCACTTAAACATGCTTCAAACTTCCAACATATTGCTTAGTAAACAAAGCATAATGAAACAAAACATAAAAATCATGGTATTTGAGTAAGATCTAAAACTTCCAAGACATGGTATAGCCGAATCATGAAGTATCACAAATTAACAACATTGTTCTTCCCTACAGCCGAAACATGCTAAGGACATTTTTGACATTTTCATCTTAAATTGAATCATACCATTCACGTAATATTCATATTCCAAGATCACATAAACATATTCAAACAAACAACAAGAAATAAAAAACAAACCAACCATAACAACGAAAGGATTTACACAAATATATACAAGTATTAACCAAGAGTAAGTTGAGTGTATACTTTCTAATGTTTTCTTACTTACAAAGAGTATGTCGAAAATCTTGTAGAGGAGGCTTAGCATCCACTATTCTAACCAACAACTCTAGGTTTTCACCATTGTAGTGTATTAGGCTCTCAATTCGAATGTGGTGTAGCTAGAGCTTTGGGTGTGTACATGAATGGAGAGGAAAAGAAGAGAAGAGGGTGAGAACTTCATATAAAGCCCCCAATCAGAAGATGAAAGGGTGTTTTTATACTAAAAATAGCCCAACCTCTCTTTCTTCTTGCTTCAGCTTTATTGCCAAGTGGATGGCCTTAGAATTTTGGCTATTGCATGTTGTACAAGTGGTATATGGAGGGTCTGCATGTTGGACAAATGGCAAAGTTGATGCATGTTGGACAAGTGGCGCCTTTTCTGATGCATGTAGGACAAGTGGCGCCTTTCTTATGCATGTGGGACAAGTGGCACCTTTGCTACGCTATAGGGAACACAAAAGTATTCTTGAAAAGAATAATATTTCCAAGTGGCATGGCTCCTTGGAAATTCGAAATCCTCTTCACATTCTTGGGAAATCTTAGTCATTGCATGAGTGCCATCAAAGCCCCTCCATTGTCTCTCCTTGGGAAATCCAAAAGATCCTCTACATGAGTGACATGTGGTGTGGTATCTTGTCAAAATTTGAAATCCTAAGAGGCTCCTTGGGCATGCTCCCCCATATGGTCCAGATTCAATGAATCTCTAGGGAAAAATTGTCATTTGATAAATCCTAACCTTAGGCTTGAACGTTGTAGACTTGTACATGCTTGCCAAGTGGCAAAAGGCATGTAGGATGTGGGTGTGTATTCCCCATGCATCCTTCCTTTTCCCCATGCGCCTCTTCCTTTTCTCATGTGTCTTTACCTTTTCTCATGCATGCCCCTTACTCTTCCCTAACCAAGAAGCTTGTTCTTCCTATGCATGTTCCCTAGGTGACTCTCCCACTTCCTCATGCTTCTCAAGAACTCAAAACATGACATGCAGCAATGTGGTGGCCAAAACCCTAGGGGTACACGGGTAATTTTCCTGCATTGTCTCTTCCACTCCCCTTCTAGAACCTATAAATGACAAATGGAAAAATGTCGGAAAATAACTCGGGTGGGCGTGTGGCTTAGGGATCTGAAAGTCTCTTAGTGTTCCAATGTAAATCGTTTAGAAAATCTCACATTTGTCTTCCCAATAAAAAATCTTCTTGGAACTCTTCATTAAGAACAAGTGGGGTGAGGTGGAGGTGCTTGGGAGGGTGAGTGATGTGCACAACTCCTTGGAACTTACAAAAATCTTATTAGTGCTTGTGTAGTCCATTAGAGTTCCCAAAACCATGTCCCCTCATTTTTCTCATCCATTTTTACATCTAGGTTCAATGTATCTAGATGTGAGGTGTGCATGTGAGACATGTGGCAATTGGGTACATGAAATGGGCATATGCCCTAGGTGTGTGCCGAAGCCTACATCCTCCTCTATCTCCTTAGATTCTTCTAGAAACCTTCAAGCATGTTTGCCAAGTGGCACCAATGTACTAACCTAGGTGCTTCTTCCCTGGGTTCCACTTCCATATGCAATCTATCTTGGAACTTCAAACTCATGCCAAGTGGCATGGTGTAGGCATATGGGTGGGTTGGCTGAAGAGTTCATCTCTTCCTAAGAAGATCTTCCTTCTACCAATGTCTAGGATATTGTGTGATTGGTCATTGTGGATGGCAAAATGTAGAAATCCCCTTCTGCCCTTGTCGTCCACCTCAAGTGTGCCTTCACAAGATTCTTCTAGAATCCTTATAGGCTTGTAGGTCCTTCTCTTCCCAAGCAAAATTTTGCCATTTCCCAAGACAAAACTCTTCACCTTTCATTTGCACGCATGACACTTGGCCAACTCTTCTAGAAACCAAATCCTCCCTTGCTTCTTCCACTTTTTCTTCTAGAAATCCAATGCATGCTTGACAGGTGTCATCCTTGCCTTTTCCCAAAGTTTCAAATGAGAAGTGTTTTTCCTCAAATGACCAAAACCTTCTTCTTGAATCCAAGTGGCACCATCTCCTTGCCTAGAGGGTAAACTTGAGCCTTTCAAAGCCAAAGTCCTCAATGGGACAAATTCCTATGGGCCTTTTCTTCTATTTTTTCTTGTGGGCTTTTTAACTTAGAACCCTAGGATCCAATCCAATAAAAATAGAAAGTGGCCTAAAGAATTTTTTCAACACTTAGCCAATAACCCAAATAAGTAAATAAATAGGTAAATAATGTCCACAAGAATTATGAATGGAATTTTAGTGAAAATCTAGGGTGTCACATCCTCCCCCCCTTAAAAATAGATTCCATCCTTGAAATCTGTAAATAGAATTTTGTTCTGCATTCTGAAATCTGTAAATGCTCATGTTTGCATACTAGTATATGTTCTCTGCTTACTGAGTTGTTGATAACTCACCCCCTCTTATCTCCAATATTTTCAAATGATTTTTGGATATTTCAGCTGAGGATCAAGCTATGAAGAATTGGGTAAGATGACTTAGGAATAGTGGATTAAGAATAGAAAGTTTTCGATGAGTATTGGTGATTTTTTATAATTATATTGTTGAAATGTGAGTTGAAGTGATATGTAGAGAAGTTGGTAATTTTTGGGGTTACTGTGTTGAGGATTTTATATACGAGTATGTGTGGTTAATTAAATTTAAAGTGCTTACGTTTGACTTGAAGCTTTTGGAAGGATATTAGTAACGTTGGAGTTGATTATCAGATAATATGAGTTAACTCTCCAGACCCTCGGGGACGAGGCATTACAGCTTGGCCGTCACCTGGCCACGATGGCGGTTTCTGGGTCCTTGCCTATCACGGCGAGGACGCTTGCAGACATTGTTTCGGATCGTCCATTACTATGCCAGAGGTAGTGGTTCCTATGTGAGAGGCAAAGTTGATTGAGGGGGAGTTGTGTTCCGTTTTCAACAAAGTGGAGATCAATCGAACGGCAGCTCCATTTCGGTTTTCTGTAGTTCTATGATTCCAACATCATCGTCCTTCTCTGGACGTCATTCAGGGGTACATTAAAAACCACTGGGGATTAATATTTATGCTGGTTGTTGGTGCCATGAGGAGGGCTTGCAATGTGTTGGTGCAGCTGACTAATGAAGCAAATTTTGTCACGACTATGTCCAGGGAAGTCATGGATATTGGAAACGTTCCATATAAAATCTTTCACTGGACTCCTGCATTCAATGAATAGGAGGAATCGGCGTTGGCTCCGGTGTGGATATTCTTACCTAGGTTACAGCCACATTTTTTCCCTGAGTCAACATTAAATATTTTTGCGGGGTCTTATGGGAGATATTTGAGAAGAGATAATGCAACAGCTTGTGTTTCAAGGCCAGAGGGTGCAAGAATGTGTGTGGAGATGGATGTTTCGAAAGATCATAGGAGCTACTTTTGGATTGGTCCTCCTAATAAAATGGGAAGTCATTTTTAAGAAGTGGTTTTTGAAACTTTACCAGCATATTGTTTAACGTGCCGTATACAAGGTCATTCGAAGAACACATGTAGAAGGGAAAAGTAGCATGCAGGAAAACCAAAAAAAAAAAAAAAAAGTGTGCCTCAGTCTAAAGCGGATTTGAAGAGATCTGAGAGGTAGAAATAGGTGTGGAAATCAGTGCATAAGATGAATCTAGTGCAATCTCAGCAAAAGGAGGAGACTGGAATTAAACAACCAATTTTGTACGTGAGACACGATGGGGTGATGCTATCGTCTTTAGCAGTGGATGATCAACATGTAATACAACAGGATGGTGAAACCTGTTTATGCATTGAAGGAGGAGGGAAGGAGTTGAGTGACAAGGAATTGAATGCAGAAGGGGATACAAGAAGGAGCTGTTTGACAAACACAGCTGATTCTCTGAAGGAAACACGTGGGGTTGATAAAATCCAAGAAGAAGCATCGTTAATGCTGGAAGAAATTGTTAACGCTGAATTAGAAAGAATAACTGATCTAGTGGTAGATGATGGTTCTGGTTCGAAGAGTGTCATAGGTATCAATGAGCAAACAAGGGAGCATGGGTGCTTAACAGAGGTGGGTTCTATTCCTATACCAAAAATGCAAGTTCAACATGGAAGTATTCAAGGTGTAAGGGAGGACGTAGTTGAAGAAGTATTAGAATTATGCCGAGTTGAGGGAATGACAAAGAAGCTAGTCATTGAAAACATTAAGTTACAGGATGTGAGAATTGAGGAGGAACCAGATGTTAATTTTAACGTTGAAGCGGAGGTACAAAGTGTGCACCAGGAAGTAAATGGCTTTGAAGGAGTAAAAAGTAGAGAGGAAATAGCAGTGGAGTTGGACCAGGAAATCGGGGCGCCGATTGTTAAGTTGAAGAAGAAGAAAAGAGGTACTATTGCTCCTCTGAGTATGATTACTCGGTCATCCAAACATGATTGATATGTTAGAAAATGTTTTGGTGTGGAATGTTCGGGGGCTGGGTAGTTCGTTTCTTCAATTACAAAAGCATATTTGTGAGACATATCCTAATGTGTTGGCTATTTTGGAACCATTTGTTCCGGAATGCCGTATACAAAAATGGGCAAGGAAGTTGAAGTTTGCAAGTTTTATGACCAATCAACAGCAAGAAGGAAAAATATGGGTGTTTTGGCAGAAGGATATATCTATGCAATTGGTCTCTAGTACAAAACAGCAGATTTCTGGTATATATAAGAAAAGAGAGAAGGAGATGCTATTATCGTTTATATATGCGAGCTGTTTTCAAGCTGGGAGGCTTCATCTATGGCGAGAATTGGAGACACTTCAAAGACAGGATATTCCCTAGGTGGCTGGAGGGGATTTTAATGTAATCCGAGATGATCATGAAAAAATTGGAGGACTCTTAAAACCATAGGGTGTTGAAGATGATTTCAATCACTGCATAATAAATTGTGGTCTCATGAAGAGGCAAGAAGAAGGATCAAAATATTCATGGTGTAATGGGCAAGAAAGGCGTGGCCGTATATGGGCAAAGTTGGATCGGATTCTAGTTAATCAGGAATGTTTACGTAGTTTTCCGTCTGTGAAAGTGCTTATGTTGGCCAAAAGCACCTCGGATCATTGTTCGTTGCACCTAAAGACTTCACATGCTAGTTTTTTTATGGTCCAAGGCCTTTCCTTTTTCAACGTATGTGGACTACACATGATCAGTTCCAAGATGTAGTGGTCAAGAGTTGGGAGGTGCCGACAAATTTTTATGGACCTATGAATCTGGCCGCTAAGCTGAAACGTCTGAAGCACTCGTTAAAGGAGTGGAATCGCACGTCCTTCGGGAATATTTTTGCTAACATTTCACATTGGAAAGACCGAATTATTCAACTAGAAGGGAAGGTTCTTGAGATGGGAAAAGCAGAGGATGAGATACTTTTACAGGAAGCTCGAAAGGGGTTGCATGAGTGGCTTCATACAGAAGAACTTTTCATGGCTCAAAAGGCTAAACCGAAATGGATTAAAGAAGGAGATGTAAATACAAAATCTTTTCATGGTGTTTTCAGAGAACATAGACAAAAGGCGTCGGTCAGACATATGGAGCTGCATGGTGGCCAGGTGCTTAGAACCCCAATTGTCGTGCATGATGGTCAGTGGATTTTTTCCACAAGCTATTGCAGTCTGAGGTGCATATCAGTGCACAAGAAGACATACGCAAGTTGGTTAAATCAACTGTATCAGAGGAGGAGAACGTCAATCTTGTCAAGTTGCCTTCTATGGAGGAAACTTTAGCAGCAATGAAGTCAATCTTGAAGAATAGTAGTCCGGGGAATGACGGTTTTGGGGCCATTTTTTTATTTCTTGTTGGGACATTGTTGGATCGGATGTGCTTAAAGCAGGCACAGAATTTTTTTCAGGTTTTCCTTTGGGTCCATAGTATACTTCCACTTTTTTGGTGCTTATTCCTAAAACAAATCGTCCAGATAGTTTCGCTAATTTCCATCCAATCAGTTTATGTTCGGTTATTTATAAGTGTTTCTCAAAATCTTAGTTGGAAGAATTCGGCCTTTATTACCTAGCATTATTTTAGAAGAACAAGGTGCGTTTGTTAAAGGCCATAGCATTTTTTAGAATGCTTTGTTGGCTTAGGAATTATTGCGTAGCCTTAACAGAAAGGCTAGGGGTGGAAATATTATGTTAAAACTGGATATGATGAAGGCATACAATAGGTTGGAGAGGAGTTTTCTATGGGAGGCTTTATATGCTTATGGTTTTTTCGATAAGTTTATCGGCCTTCTAAAAAATTGTGTTCAGAACAGCAGTTTTTCCGTGATGCTTAATAGAACATATCGAGGGTATTTCCAGTCTTCTAGAGTAGTTCATCAGGGGGATCTTCTCTCACCATATTTGTTCATTCTAGTAGAGGAAGTATTTACAAGGATGGTTAAGCAGGCAGTGGATCTTCAGAGAATTAAACCTCTTGGAATTCCTAGAGTGAGTACGCAGGTATCTCATTTACTCTATGCAGATGATGTCGTTTTCTTTCTAAATGGGGATCAAAAATCGGTGAAAGGGCTCATGGAAATAATTGAATGTTATTCCAAGTGGTTGGGACAAAAGGTAAATACAGATAAGTCGGCTATTTACTTTTCTAAGTATATTTCTCATTCAAGGAAAAAAAAAACTACAAATGATAACTGGTTATGGACTTGGAAAATTTCCTTGTAAATATCTGGGTATTCCTATAGCCCCTTCAGTGATTGGAGTACGTTGTTTTGAGGATTTGTTAAAGAAAGTGCGGGCAAAGCTAGATGGATGGAAAGGTATGCTCTTATCGGCTGGGGGACGCATTATCATGCTTCGACATATGCTATCCAGCTTACCTGTTCATCTTATGTCAGTGATGGATGTTCCAAAAATGGTTATCAGGAAGCTTAACTCCATCTTTGCTGGGTTCTTGTGGGGAGGAACGGAAGAGCATCGTAAAAAGCATTGGGTGTCTTGGCAAAAGGTTGCTAAACCAGTTTATGAGGGAGGGTTAGGCATCTGTGATTTATGGGAGGTTCAGAAGGCAGTTCGAGTGAAGCTAGCTTGGAGTGTTTTGTATGGAAATTCTATATGGGCGAAAGTTATGAGAGAAAAATATTATAAAAGGCATCACCCTTTTCAAGGAATGGTTCAGTGGAATGCCTCCCCTGTATGGAAGTCAATATCAGCTTGTTTTTCGGTCATTATTGAGCAATCAAGTTGGAAGACTGGTGGGAAAACTAGTCTGGTCTTGGCATTCTAGGCAATTAGATAAGTAATATTAATCAACCTAACTTGATGCTGCAAGATGTGATTAATGGTGCAGAGTAGAAGGTAGATCTAATCTCGGCATTGATAGGAAGAGATAAGGCTCGGTATGTTAGCTTGAAGGTGAATCTGGGTGGGTTGGAGATAGATGACAGGGTGTATTGGAAGTCGTTGAAGGGAACTAAGGTAATTGTGAAATCTGTATGGGAGGTGTGCCGATCAAAGAATGAGGAAGTCAAGTGGGCAAAGTTTGTTTGGGATCCTGTTATTCCACTTAGAGTGTCTTTTTTATGCTGGAAAGGGTTACAAAGGCCATTGAGTGTGGACACAAATGTTTAGCGTATAGGAATATCTTTATGTTCCACATGTGTATGCTGTAAGTAGCCTAAGATTAAAACAATAGATAATTTGTTGGGAAAAGGAAATTTTGCGCAGAAACTGTGGAGGAAGGCTTCAGAGATGTTGGAGGTTGAGTACGATCAGCAGCAAAATTGGAGGGATCGATTGTGGAGTCGGGTTTCTAAAGGAAAACGCTCATCCCAACTGGAACACATATGGGGGATCACGCCTGTCTTCGTCGTATGGTCACTGTGGATGCATCGATGTAGGTTGAGAATGGAGGATAAAGATACTTCAATTCAAGCTTGTTGGGAGCATATTATCTTTTGGTTCATAAACATATCTACTAAAATGAAGAGGAAGAAAAGACTCACTTCTGGTCCTATTGATATTTTACAAAGGTGCCAGATACCAGTAGTTAAAGTACATAATCGGAGGCTTGGGTCGGTTTTGTAAATTCTTTCTTAGCATTGTTAGTTTCTTTTGAGAAGCAATAAGTTTATATGGTATTCTTTCACCATAAGTGAGGATTTTTTATGAATAAAACTGGGGAAGGGTCACTATTGTACATGTAACCCTAACTCTAAAAAAAAAAAAACACACAAACTTGGAACTACGAAAAAGTGCCTTGGCCGAAACATGCAAGTTAAAAAACATGAAGAATCATCACTTAAACATACTTCAAACTTCAAACATATTGCTTAGTAATCAAAGCATAATGAAACGAAACATAAAATCATGGTATTTGAGTAAGATCCAAAACTTCCAAGACATAGTATAGCCGAATCATCAAGTATCACAAATTAACAACATTGTTTTCCCCTAGAGCCGAAACATGCTAAGGACATTCTTGTCAGTTCAACTTAAACCGAATCATACCATTCACGTAATATTCATATTCCAAGATCATATAAGCATATTCAAACAAACAACAAGAAATAGCAAACAAAACAACCATAACAATGAAATTTACACAAATATATACAAGTATTAACCAAAAGTAAGTTGAGTGTATACTTACTAACTTTTCCTTGCTTACAAAGAGTATGTCAAAAATCTTGAAGAGGAGGCTCGGTTTGCATTGTTCTAACCAATAACTCTCGGTTTTCACCATTGTAGTGTGTTAGGCTCTTGATTCGAATGTGGTGTAGCTAGAGCTTTGGGTGTGTACATGAATGGAAAGGAAAAGAAGAGGATAAGGTGAAAATTTCGTGTAAAGCCCCCAATTAGAAGATGAAGGGGTGTTTTTATACTAAAAATAGTTCAAGCTCTCTTTTTTCTTGCTTCAGCTTTATTGCCAAGTGGATGGCCTTAGATTTTTGGCTATTGCATGTTGTACAAGTGGTATATGGAGGGTTTGCATGTAGGATAAGTGGCGCCTTTTATGATGCATATAGGACAACTGGTGCCTTTTCTGATGCATGTGGAACATGTGGCGCCTTTTCTGATGCATGTGGGACAAGTGATGCCTTTTCTGATGCATGTGGGACAAGTGATGCATTTTCTGATGCATGTGGGCAAGTGGTGCTTTTGCTACGCTATAGGGAACACAAAAGTATTCTTGAAAAGAATAATCTTGCCAAGTGGAGTGGCTCCTTGGAAATTCGAAATCCTCTACACTTTCTTGGGAAATCTAAGAATACCCTTGCATGGG
The DNA here is from genome assembly GCF_001411555.2 of Juglans regia. Lineage (NCBI taxonomy): Eukaryota > Viridiplantae > Streptophyta > Magnoliopsida > Fagales > Juglandaceae > Juglans > Juglans regia. The sequence goes on along the minus strand of NC_049912.1, from coordinate 11,590,061 downwards.
CGCCATTGTCAAAGCCCATCCATTCTCTCTCCTTGAGAAATCCAAAAGATCCCCTGCATGAGTGACATGTAGCATGGTATCTTGTCAAAATTTGAAATCCTAAGAGGCTCCTTGGGCATGCTCCACCATATGGTCCAGATTCAATGAATCTCTATGGCAAAATTGTCATTTGATAAATGCTAACCCAAGTGGCAAAAGGCATGTAGGATGTGGGTGTGTGTTCCCCATGCGTCTTTCCCTTTCCCTATGCACCTCTTCCTTTTCCCATGTGTCTACCTTTTCTCATGCATGCCCCTTACTCTTCCCTAAGCAAGAAGCTTCTTCTTCCTATGCATGTTCCCTAGGTGACTCGCTCACTTCCTTATGCTTCTCAAGAACTCAAAACATGACATGTGGCAATGTGGTGGCCTAAACCCTTGGGGTACAAGGGTAATTTTTGTGCATTGCCTCCTCCACTCCTTTCTAGAACCTTTTCCAATACTTATATATGAATGACAAATGGCAAAATGTTAGAAAATAACTTGGGTGGGCGTGTGGCTTAAGGATCCAAAAGTCTCTTAGTGTTCCAATGTAAAATCTTTTAGAAAATCTCACATTTGTCTTCCCTACGCAAAATCTTCTTGGAACACTTCACTAAGAATAAGTGGCGTGAGGTGGAGCTACTTGGGAGGGTGAGTGGCATGCACAACTCCTTGGAACTCACAAAAGTTTTGTTGGTGCTTGTGTCGTCCAATGGGGCTCCCGAAACCATGCCCCCTCATTTTTCTCATCCATTTTTACATCTAGGTTTAATGTATCTATATGTGAGGTGTGCATGTGAGACATGTGGCATTTGGGTAGGTGAAATGGGCATGTGCCCTAGGTGTGTGCCGAACCCTAGATCCTCCTCCATCTCCTTAGCTTCTTCTAGAAACCTTGAAGCATGATTGGTGCTAACCTAGGTGCTTCTTTCCTAGGTTCCACTTCCCTATGTAATCTATATTGGTACTTCAAACTCATGCCAAATGGCATGGTGTGCATATGGGTGGGTTGGCCGAAGAGCTCATCTCTTCCCAAGAAAATCTTCCTTCTACCAATGTCTTGGATATTGGGTGATTGGTCATTATGGGTGGCAAAATGCACAAATCCCCTTTTGCCCTTGCCTTCCACCTCAAGTGTGCCTTCACAAGATTATTCTAGAATCCTTATAGAAGTGTAAGTCTTTCTCTTCCCAAGCATGATTTTGCCATTTCCCAAGACAAAACTCTTCACCTTTCATTTGCATGCACGACACCTGGCCAACTCTTCTAGAAACCAAATCCTCCCTTGCTTCTTCAACTTTTTCTTCTAGAAATCTAATGCATACAGGACAAGTGTTATCCTTACCTTTTCCCAAAGTTCCAAATGAGAATTATTTTTCCTCAAATGACGAAAAACTTCTTCTTGAAGCCAAGTGGTGCCATCTCCTTGCCTATAGGGAAAACTTGAGCCTTTCAAAGCCAAAGTCCTTAATGGGCAGAATTCATATGGGTCTTTTCTTCTATTTTTCTCTTTTTGGCTTTTTAACTTAGAACTCCAGGATCTAATCTGACAAAAATAGAAAGTGACCTAAAGAATTCTTCCAACACTTAGCCAATAACCCAAATAAATAAATAAATGATAAATAATGTCCACAAGAATTACGAATGGAATCTTAGCGAAAATTCGAGGTGTCACAAGTGTCCCCAAGCTTCAATCATTAGAGCTTTGGGAAGGGAAGTTTGATTGAGAAGCAACTTCCTACTTGGCAAGCAAGCAACCATGTTTCTAGAAGAAGCTTGTAAGAAGGAAAAGAAAGGTCATTTTGGCCATAGGGGGAGAAGTGCCACTTGGCACACATGCAAGAAGTAGCTTGAGTCTTCAAGAAGGGAAGAAGGCCAAGGGATTTTTCAATTTTTGAAGAAGCTACATGCCACTCAGCAACCATGCCATATCCCTCAAATAGGTTCATTGTATTTGGACCAAGAAGTGGAAGAAGGAAGAGAGGGAAAAGGATTCGGGCATGACAAGGGACTCACACGCCACTTGCCATATAGCATCCATGCATGAGCCCCTAGGGATTCTAGAAGGATCTAATCATTATAAGGGACATCTAGGGTTTCGGCCATGAACATAGACCTTAAAAGGTGGAATAAGGCTTTAGGGTTTCAGCTAGGGCAAGGAAATTGCCATTTGTCATCCGTGCAAGAAGTGTCTCTTGACATTTCCAAGAGAAGCAATAACGAGGGAAGAAGAAGAGGTGGATTTCGGCCAAGGGAAGGAGCAAGACGCCATATGGCACCCATGCACAAAGGGACCCTTCGGTTTCCACATTAGAAATGATGATCAGAGAGAGAATGAGCGAGATTTGAGTGAAGAAAAATAATTTAAAGAAAACTATGCAAAAATCATGGTGTGGGTTACTATTCATGTGTGAGATGAGTAGTGCTTGTTCACTCAAGTTAGAAGCTTAACCATGGTTGGGTGGGAACCCTAGGGGTGTGTGGCACATCTTGGGCTTGAGGAAAACCAATGGTATGGTGTATGTAGGTTCCAATTGGAAGAATGAAATAAAAAAAAAAACAAGGCTTTGGGCTTCTTGGGTTGGGCTTTTGTTGGGCCATTTGTGCAAGCCTTGATTGTGGGCTTTGGAGTGAGTTATTATATGGACCTTATGTCCAGATTTGTGGAGCCTATCCATGTACTCAAATGCCTACTAGGTTGGGTCCTAATCTTAGGTCTTTTCTAGATTGGGCCAAATGCCTTCACTCTTGCTAAGTTAGGCCCAATGTCCTTATGTCCATTATATTGGGCCTAATTTCTAGTGTCCTTTAAGAAGGGCTTAGAACCTTACATCTCCCAAGTTGGCTTAGGACTTTTAACATCTATTCTTAGCCCATCACAACCTTAGTGAATTACGGCCCTATAGTCTTATCTCCATCAAGTAAGACCTAAAGTCTTATCACTTATGTCCATCAAGTATGGCTTAAAGTCTTATGTCTCCCAAGTTAGGCCTAAGGTCTCAGTGCCTCTCATAAACCTTTGTACCCAAAAAGCTTGGGCCCTTAATAAACCAATCTAGGGTCTTCCTAAATACATCAAATATTTAATCCAAATTACTCAGTTCATTAATGTGAGATAACCCTCCAATATCCCATGTGTCATTCCCTTATGAGCCTCTCGGCTTCTTATCCTCAAAATTAATAAAATACTAAAAGTTTTCCAAAATAATATTACTAAACCAATCAAACTCCAAAAATTTTATTTTTCCTCAAAATAAATATTGCACTAGAATTTACTAATAATTCTACTAAATCCAAAGCATACAACCCTTTTGCCAACTTAAGTATCTAAAATTATTCTTATTCTCAAATAGCCCAACTCCTAATTAACTAGGATTAAGGCTGTAACTGAATGCGCCATTCATGTATTGAATGATGTGATACATGATCATTGTAACTGAAGTTTATTAATGAGAATTATTATTCCATTTCAAAAAAATAGGCTACGAAGGTCAAGGCCTAAGGAGCATTTTAGGCAGGGTGTTACAGATATCCACCCGTGATACTCACCCAGAATATTAATCCTCTCTGGCATAATGGCTGATTTGGAGCCCTAACAATCCACGATCTAGCGAGGATTAGAGAAGGTTAAATCGCAAGGCAAGCCTGCTCATCACACGTCTGACTCATATAAATAGAAATCAAATAACATGTCTGAGGTAACTTCTGAACTCTCTGAAAGTTAAAAAACTCTCTCATACTTTATTCTAACTTAGGTATCAAAGGTGTCCCCCATCATACCAAGCTCCACCTATCTTCTTGTTGCAGGTTACTGAAAATCGTTTGCAGAGATATGAAACACGTCTACAACTACTTTAATCCAAATCCGAGCAAACAAGTAAACACCAAAACAAATGTAAAATACTTAAAATTAAGAATGGGATACTACAAGAGAATTGTTTTTTTTTTCGGGAAAAGAGACAAGTGTTCATTTTCTCCATGTATGCACATTCTTGTGGAAAAAGCATGAGTAATTACATTAGTAATTAGTAATTACTATAGAAAGGGTCGTCTAATTTTCTTGAGAGAGCTATTTGTTGCACAATAGTTTATAAGGACAACAGATTAGATCAAAATGAATTTCTACAATGTCAGAGACGCTACTTATTTATTTTCTTACATCTTTTTATAAGAAATTCTTCTAAAAAGAGGTAATATGATAACAAAATCTTGGGAACAAAGTAGAACTAAAACCAAAAAGCCCCTGACAATGCTTTCTTAAGAAATGTTTTCTAGAAAGATTAGAATTATATAGTACAATCGCCACCCCAAGGATGACGTCCTTACAGAATACAAGAGCATCATAAAATCAAAGAATCACCAAAACGACCCAGAGTGAGACGCATCAGTACACTAATACTCCAAGCTGAACTGTTAGTGTTTGTTGAAGAGGGTAGCTCTGATCAATGAAGTTCACTTGCTTCAGAAGATTTTTTGGTGTAAACGAAAAGAATATTCTGTCTCATGTGAATATGAACCAATCTGCTGTTCTACTCCATGCTTACCTCCTTCCAATCATCTAAACCTGCCGCTTTTGCTATCACGGCCGAGTTCCCAGCAGTGTCTTACCGAGCAGCACAAAACTATGGACTCCCTCCTCTACCACTGAGGGCTTTCTTTCAAAACTATATATATAGTATGTACAACAGATCATCCAGCATTGCTGGCAACCTCTGCAGCTCTCTGTCTCATCATCTCCATCACAGCAGCTCTTCGCCGTGAATCAGACTGCTGCTGAAGCCTCCTCAAATGTTCTTTAAGATCTCTGAACAAATTTAGAAAAAAAAAATTTATAGCAATCGCCAAACATAAAGGAATAGAAAGTTGGCAAGCCAATGATAATAGGGACAAGGTTGATCCATAAACCTGCAACGTGGCACGTGGCATTCAGATTCTTTGCAAGCTCGAGCATGAAGTTGGAGGAGATACCACATTTTCTTACAGAGAACACAACCTCCAGATGCACGGGTTTTGCATTGTATCCCATGGCGGAAAAGCCCCTTAACCTTGCGACAATTTGGGTACTGGCACAGTGCAGAACGACATTGTGATGCATGCACGAGAAGATCAAGCATCTTCCTAAGCTGCAATGTGAAACAAGCAATGATTTCAGACAGAATTTTCATATATTTAGTGAAAAAATAATTGCAACGATCTCCATAATACCTCAAGAAATAACTGCCCCTTTCCCCATCACCGTACGTTACCAGGTCAAATAAATAAATCCAGACTAACTAAGAACTATCCATGCTCTAGCAATTGTTACAGTAAATCTTAGTCACAAGCAGATTTGAATAATACAGAACAAAATAGTGAGATACAATGGCTTAAACAAAAACTAATATCTGCCAGCCATACCAACAAAATATCATTAATGCAACTTATACATTGGTATCTGATGTGAATGGATACTGCACATTCTCTCTCCCTACTGCTCTTAACACAGTTTTTCCTCATTTCTTGATGTTAATTACACCTAAACACTACTCATTTCTAATACCATGAAGGGCGGACATGGTTGCAGGGCTTTCCCAACCAAACGAAACATTAGTTTAACTGGCTACTTGAGAGGCACTCGTGTTAGTGTGATGCAGAAAAAATGCAGTGATGGACAATAAGTTACCTATGTATAAGAGGTAATCATAAAAAAAATGCAGTAAAGGACACGAAGTTGTAAGATTGATGAAAGCAAGTACTTAAATCTTTAAATTTACAGAAAATCCTTGATTACATGCAAGACCAGTGAGAAAATATATGCAGCACCTGTACAACTCGTAGTTGCCTGGCTTCTTTATTCTGAGCATTGCGATCAGCCATGGATGGATGGTTTGTCAACTTATGAGGATGATCAATACCCCCATCCTTTTGATAACAAGAATTGCATATATCATAATCAGGGCAGACTTCACATCGCCAACCCTGACCAGTTTCAATGTCAAGAAGACATATATTGCATGTTATCACAAAGGCTGGAGCGGTTGGATTATGAAGATGGTAAAGGACCATCATCGAGGAATGTTTTGCCCGTCGTAGGGTATCATACTGATAATGATTTCCTTGACAAAGACTCAGAAATGCCTGTCTGGTGTCGAAGAATTCACTCTCAAGAATCTCATCTTTATCCTTTGTATCAACAGGTACATCAGTAATTTCAACCTGAAGATTTGACAATGTTGCCCCTTGAAAAAGAATTGATAAAAACCACTCACTCTCACGTAGTTTCCAGTCAAGGAACTTACCGGATAAAGGGCATGCTTTTCCCTCTGGTTGATTGGATGTCTTTCTCTTTCTTCACGTTTCTGTTCTACCTCATAACACCTGAAGGATAGATGAAAAACTCAGAACACATGAAATCAATAGAAAATCAATCTCAGGAAGTTCTGAAGTACTTTTCAAGAGAAAATCCCCCCCCAACAAAGAAAAATAATCAAACACAAAGAACAAGGAAATAAGAAACATGGAAAAGCATTGATTACAAAAATCCTAATTATGAATTTCAATTGTCAGAGAAATCATAGATTACTTCAGAAATTTCAGGAGTAGCCAGCATTTTTGTCTTGGAATCCCTAGTCGGGTGTAAAATTAACTTATCAGCTTTTTCCAAAATAATTATTGAACTTTTTCATTACTAGCCAAAGCAACATGTTCGTTGATCAGATGAAATAGACCAGACCATTAAATTCTTATCTTCTACTACAAAGAGCTATAAGCAACATATAATCTAGTACAAGAAAAGCAACACTGGAAATGAGCAATGCCAGTTTAGAAGTTTAGAGGAAGATGACACAGAGATACAAAAATACAGCAAAAGGGAAAATACAGTGAACGAATTTATTCCAAGCATTAAGTAGTTTGTGATAGTGGTATCAGTATCTTGCATTATGGGCATATCTGTAAATGTTGGTATTAAAAGCCTGCTACTTGTGGACCAAACTACAGCTTAACATGTGAGAGAACGCTTATGAATATACAAATATAGCACATATTTTAATCAACAACTCTCTGTAGCAATACTGCAGGTAACGATTGCAGAATTCTTACTTTTCACAAAGCTGAAAACTTTTGCACTGGTTGCAAACCCAACGGTTTCCAGATACCATTAGGATACAACAGTGTGTGCACGAATGCTGCAAATGAACCATGATAAAATCCTCCTTCATTGGGGAAATGGTTTCACCTAGCTGGGGAGGGGAAAAAAGTCTCATAAGAACAAGCACCAGTTATTTTGATGCCATAAAACTACAGGAGAATTTGATATAAACAGTTATTTCTTCTTTCTTTTTTTTAAGAATTATCTGTGAATTTGATTTATCACAACTCCAACAGTAGAAGAAATAGCAAGAAAAACAGTAAGCGGAAGATAAGAAGAAAAATTACTTTATGCATGAGTAGCAGATCCTTTGATGCGTTACCAGAAAGATCAGACTGACCAGATGCTTTTAGAGCCCTCTTTGTTATGGTCTTCTTCGTTGTTCCTTTCTTATTCTGTTTTTTGCCATCTTCTTCTTGACGCATCTGATAAATAAGGTCCTCTGCCGCACCAGGCCAGTAATCACCATCAAAATATGGCAATCTAGCTGCAGTGACCTTAGCCTTACATTCACCAGTAGATACAAAGAAATGGTCGTATAAATTAGTGAGATCAACCACAATATTTTCCTTGCCAGCTTTTCTTAACATCGCTAGATACCTGACACAGAAAATTCCAAACAAGGATTAAAGAACAAAATGACTAGAATACTAGCTGCTGTTAAGATGATTCACAAAATTCTTAAAGAAAGGCACAAGGCTCACCATTCCCGGAGCTTATCGGATTTAGGTGTTTTTTGAATTTCTGGATGACAGTATAAAATATAATCTTCACCCTTCAATGGAGGACAAGCCCATATATAGCAGCTTGTAAAACCCCGTATCTTGCAGTATTCAAGGTATCCAATCTGAAAGAAGCGGAGGTGAAGATCAATAGCTCCAGTTGAAGATTTCATACTAATCAAATCACATATAGGTATACTTGAGAAAGTACAATTGAGATAAGAAATGCAAGTCTGGAACCTACCAGAATCTCATGGTAAACAAATGTACGAAGAGCCTCTCCAGAAACCGCTTTAATCTCAGGTCTGAAATACTTCACAGAGTCCAGGTACGAGAGATAAACACGGCGCTGATTTGGGAATTGACATTCAGATCCAAACTCTTGAACATACATGCCAAATAAGCAAACTTCTACACCTTCAATCTTCTGAAACAGTAAAATGACCTGGAACAAAAAAAAAGACTTAGCACATAGGCTCTGCAGCTATTTTATGTTACTAGCAATGAAAGCCCCCGTCTGTGTTAGAGAATGTATGAAACTCAGGACTATCCACACCTTGGATTTGTAGGGGAACTCGGTCGGATAATTCTCTTCTTGAAAAATTTCAAGAAATCGCTGCTTCACTTCCAACTTTTTGTCAACAGATGAAACAACTCTGATTACAAGTGCTTCTGCTCCAGGAACCTAGCAATATCAATGTTTGGAAATAATTTAATAACAAATATGATATGTTGGCAGTCAGTGTCAGGATCCTTACTGGGATTCTACCTCTTAATAGTAAGGAAACTGTTAAATCAAAATCGATGACATTATAATCTTGTTTAGACAGAAAATCAGCTCAGAACCATGAAGAAATAAACTAACTACCAAAAGCATCTGTACGGTACTCCTTATAAAGTTATTAAGCATTAAATTAACTCCAATAAAATACCCTAATAAACAGCTACTCTTGTACCACATGCTTCAAGGAAATGATCAAATCCTTCTATCAAACCTTCTTCCCCCCCCCAAAGGGGGGGCAACAAACAACAACAAAAAACAATAATGATGATATAAAAATAAAACAGTAAACTAATCAAGTTCTCCACCTCCAAACTTCAGGTCCTATTCAATGATATATGATTATGTTGAGATATTTCATCTTGATAGTGTCAATGAACTTAAACCATGGCCCATTCTTTTATAAAAGTTAAAAAATATGTAATAGTTGGGATCAGCCATCAATAAGTACAACCTAATACAATCTAAGATTGTGAATATCGGTTAGAAGCTTTCAATTGACATTCTTTGGCAAGAAAACTGTAATTCATATCATGATGAACTCCATATTCTTTAATTTCATCATATTCCCTAGAACAAGAATTTATATGAGAGCATCATATATGCAATCACCTCATCATAACTTTTCCCTTGGAGCCTCGCCCTCTCTTGTCTTTCTTGCTTCAGTCTCCTAAATAACCGCTGCTCTATGTGGTCACTAAGAATTGTTCTTGGCAAATCTTTGGCCCCAAGAACAGCACTCTGTGGTAAGGGCATACGTTCTCCTCTTTCAACCTCTTGTATATAGCAATTCGGGCAAGTGTATTCAGCTTGTCCCCCGTCATTTCTTCGACCATTAAATAAAGCACAAATTTGATGTTGCCAAGCTTCACACTTATCACATTGAACCCACTGCACAAGATCATTGAAGGCTTAATACAAACAGTTGGCGATAAAATACAAAACAAACTTAACCAAAGTGAAAGAGAACATACCCATTCTTCCGTCTCTTCGTCATTTTTCTTCTTTTCTAGCCTTGCCTTTGGAATGGCAGTACCGTCGGCAACTATGGTGTCTCCGCGAGCTTCATTGTAGCATGGAATACAGAAATAATGCCGTGTATCGCCAGCACCCATGGTATAATACATTGCATTTCGCTTAATGCGAGCACCGCAAGGGGTGCAATATGTAGGTGGTGGTTCAAATGTGAGCTTCTCTACTGCACACAGCTGACAAGAGTTCTCACTCATTGAATGCTCCATTGCTTGATTCTTTTCTGCCTTTGCTTTACTCTGTAAATAGGACAATAATGAATTATAATCTATTTTGGGTTTATTACATCTAGTTGACTTGACTATACAGATACCAAGACTATACAGATAGCACTTGTTTTCATACAATATTCTTTTTTTTTTTTAATTGGCACAGAAAAAGTCCCGACGACTAATCCTGGATGTACACAAGCCCTCAGCAAGGAGTTTCCCACAAGTGCATCTTGGGTAATTCAAGAGGAGATTCTCCTGGTCCAATGGCCCCAAGAGTGTGAATGCGGAGTTTCAAACCTAGGACGTCCGGTTTATACAGGTCACTCCAAGACTACTGTGCCACCCCTTGGGGTTATTTCATACCATATTCTGCGAGAGGAAAAGAGAAAACTGTACAATTCCAACAGCAATGGACCCATTGAAATCATATGCCTCAACAAGAATTTGGAACACTAACCTGCTGTATCTACAGCAGTTAACATTGGCATAGACATTTCCATAACTTTCAATTATTGTCCAGAAACATAAATGCAATTCCACCGCATCACATGGAAGCAGGACATAGTACTCACCATGCTTGCAGCATGGATTGAAAGAAAAATCCCTCCATTTGGTAGGAGGAATGGGTGGGAGGAGGGGGAGGCAAAGTCCCTTCAGCCCACCAAACCCAATCCACCAAGTGGTGGGCAGATTGCAAGAGTGAGAATTGACCTCTAAAGGATATTGTGAAAAACATAAGTTTCGTACGCAATTTTAAACCATTTAACCAGGCACAAAGTAAACTGCATATTCATCTTCTTTCCCTTTCATTCCCTTCAACCAAACGAGGTGGAGGCAGACTCCCTACATCTCACCCTCCCCTTCCACATTCTCACCCTGGCTTCTAGTATGGTGATTTTCAACTAGTGTTATTAATCAAAAAGTAAACAACAGAGGAGGAAGGTTATTTGTTTTTGTGAATTGGGGGATTAATTATACCTGGTGCATAACTTATCAAAAAAAATTCTACCTGGTGCATAGCAACAGAGATTTTTGGGCACATTTTCTATAAAAAATAAATAAATAATAATAATAACAGTAAGGATAAAGATACACATAAAATCTGTAATGGGCTAAAAAAAGGAAACATTTAGAAAATGTTAAGTTTGCAAAAAATAAATAAATAAATAACACAATTACATATGAAAGCAGAATATTTTTCCTCTGATAAAAAGTACACTAAAGATAGATGCATGTGAAAATTTGTCAACTTAAGGAAGGAACAAAATGGCAGGATATTTGATGGGGTATTTGTCCTTCGATACAAATATGGAAAAGATGTAAGCATGTTCAAAATTTTCAACTTAAGGTGGGGACAAAAAAGGAAAGATCTGAAATCCAACGAAGGAGCAAACATATGTGAAAAACAAGGCTGTAGAACAAGGTGGCACAGCAAGGGGAGGATATACATGATAGAGACTCCAATTGTATAGAATTAATAGGAACTACAGAAAAATGATAACACTTTTTCCCGTCTAAAAGTGGGTTCTCAACAGGTCATGCTCAAGAGGTTATTCAAGATACAAGTTTATGACTATTTGCACAGACCAATATGGGTTCCAATCCAAAAATTCCTATGTGCATGAGAGCAACACCAACCCTCTCTACCAAAAAGAGGGTATAATGCAAAATTATTTTAAGATAACCAGAGATGCTAGCATCATGATACATTATGACATCAAACAAAGTTGAGGTAACAGAGTTAGAAATGTAGTTGATATTGATGTAAAAACAAAATGTGGACTCCCTATATTCCTCTAAAAAAAAGCCACCTATTAAATGATAATATTCTAACAAACCTCAGTTAAGAAAAACAAAAAAAAACAAAGGAAGAAAGAAAAGAAAAGAAATCCAAATGCTTACAACAGTGCCTTAAAAGAACGCATGGTAATTACCTTCCAATAATTTACTTTTTATTAAGTACCCTCCAATAATTTACTCATTTTCAAAAAACCAGATCCTAATCAAATGCTTGCATAGAAAATCCATAAACTTACCTGGCCAACCCACTGCCTGAGACCTCTAATGTGCTCCCTAACCTGCTCTGGAGTGAAAAGTTCAGTCAATGACACGCCCTTTATTTTTGGCTTACCAGACTTGGTACCAGACACAAGTTCGGGAGGCTGCGTCAAATTTTCTTGCTTAGCCGGATCAATCTCTTTCTCAAGTTTAATATTTTCTTGCTTAGACAAAGCAGAAGACTCGACATATGCAATAGGTTCAACATCAGGCTTCCGGTTGCAGTTATCACTGACACCTTCCCTCATCTGAACAAGACTTTCCTGTCCAGAACTTTCAGCAACTTCCTTCTTCACTTCGGGAAACTCAGATTTAATAGGCATACAAATGTCATGGTGTTTATTATCTTGAAGGTGAACGTCCTGCAAACCATGGAGTTCACTATATGCTGAGCTTTCACTCTCAGGAATAACAGATTGGGATGACTGCACAATTTTCATGCGTTTTAGAGAAGGTTGTAGATCTTCTGAAGTTTCGACAACTGAGGGAGTCTTTGATATCAATCTAGCTGAACTGTCTGCAGTGTCATAGGATTTACAGGATGCAGTAATCGAAGACGGCAAACAAGAACCAGACTCTGCTCGAGAATGTGGTTTCAATCTTGCTAAAAGTTGTGCACGTATATATTTTTTTACAGGAACACAAACAGGGCAACTTGGGTTCTTACATGTCTTATGATGTTCAAGCAAGCCCTTAGTATGACGGCAGCGAGAATTTGGGCATAGTGCCAGACTGCATTTATTAATGTGCGACAACAATTCCTGAGCAGTTATGCAGTGATGTGCTGGGCATTTTCCTTTGGGGTATGAGCATCGACTAGCATGTTGCAAAAACAAAAGCCACCTCTGTTGATTTCTGTACATCTGTTCAAGGTTTAGAGTACCAGATCTACTTGCAGCACCACTTAATTTAGGGGGCTCAGCAGTGCTTCTATCTGCAGCAGTTTGACCAATAATGGATCCTTCTGATGATAAATTATTACATTGAGCTTCATCTTGCCTGGATATTCTCTGACGGAAATCCTCTTGGACATGGTGCTCAAGGGGCATGATCCTTGGTATGTGATTCCTGTCTTGTGATTGCGGATTCCATTGACCCAGCAGTACTGATTCTGATTGTGCTCCAACAGAAAGGCAGCTAAAATCACTTTGAGAATCTGTAACCGGATGGCTTGGATGCAGTGATTGTTGCATTTTTTGACAATTTTGAGACAGAGACGAGCAGATATCATGCTGGCCAGATGGAAGAGAGAGATGTTGAGCACCCCTGGATTGGTCTTCAGCAGAGCTCTGCTGGAATTGGTTCTGCATGTTAGACAATTGGAACTGTTCAGAAACTTGTGAGTGCACAGCCTCATTGTGTTGCTCCACTCCAGGTTCACACTTCACCTGGCTACCAAAATCGGAACTCCGCTGAGACTGGCCAAAATCATTGTTCAACACATGCTGGTGCTGCTGACTTTGCTGCTTCTGCTGGAGTTGCTGTTGAAACTGAAGGGGCTGCTGCTGCTGATGAGAATGTAGTAGATTGTCTCTCGAAGTTATTGGAGCTTGGAAATTCATCTTTTCAGATTGATCAACTGAATGAGGCTTTGTATAGGCAGCCTGGTTTGTCACTGACTGATTACTTACCAAAGGAGAGTTGGTTTTGGACATGGTCGGCAGGCTAACTGAATTAAAGTTCTGAGTGTTCATCATTGATCCGACAGATGTTGCAGCACCGTAGAAGTGTCCAGAACCAAAAGAATCAGAATTGCTCATTCCAAATCCATCACCTGATCATTAAAGACTTTGCTGTGAGAATGCTTATTTGTGCCAAAATAAATATCAATCTTCCCACATAATGTTTTATATAACACCAGCAAAAGAAGCCAGAGATAGAGAGAGAGATTACCCTGCATTAATGGTCGCTGATGCTGGTCAAAGTGCTGCTGCAAAGGTTTCGGTGAATTAGCATAAGGAGTAGCGGTAAGATAGCCTTCAGAGGTGCCAGGTTCATTCACAAGTTGTAAATTACTCCCAATCAACCCTAAACCACCATTTAAACCCCCATTTGGAAACCCAAAAGCTTTCTGCTGCAAGCTAGACCTAATTCCACCACTGCCCATTTGACTACCAAGGTTGCGCAATATACGGCTATTTTGGCCAACAAGATGCTGCTTTTGCTGCAGTGGTTGAGAAACCATCGTTGACTCAACAGTGGAAAACCCACCACCATTAGAAGATTCCAAGTTCATGTAAGAGTGATTATTATTGTTGCTGTTGTTGCAGTTATTACTGTTAATATTACTATTAAATCCAGGAGTAGGAATCATTTGGCTCGTAATTGTTTGGGCACCCATTGGTGACATATTCCCACCAGAACCGAGGGAAAAACTGGCAGGAGACTGTTGATATCCATTAGGCAAAGGACCTGCAAGAAACGACTCTGTTACTGATACAAAGAATCAAAACCAATAGCCTTAGCAAGAGTTATAACACTTACCATCGGCTCTATTAAATGAATTTCCACGTATGCCAGCAGCACCAGGTGGCAACAGGCTTCCAGTATTGACAGTTGTAGGTGTTATGCTATTACATCCACTCGAAGAAATCATGGAAGTATCAACAGAAGATGCAACAACCATGGTTGAGTTCCCACTGTGTGGCATGCCAGGTGTCGGTATCATTGTACCAATGGCAGAGGAAGAATTAACAAGCTGAGAATATTGTTGATTCTGATTACTCAAATGTGGGCGTTTAATCAAATTATGCAAACGACTCTCCAGAGTGTCAATGTTCATGTAATCCTCCTATGAGAAGATTAGAAACTTTAGACGAAGAATAATATACTGTTTTTTAAGACAGATATCCCCAACAAACACTGCAAAACTTAAAAAATAATACCTTTGTGTGAGCTGATCTCAATAAACCCTCCTCTAGACGTTTCACTATATCCTTGAACTTCCTTCTTGCCTGTTCAGGTGGCTGCTGCTGCTGCCGCTGGGATAAGATATTAAAGCTGAAAACAAGGTAATAGAATATTCTCAGCAATAATCAACAAACGCATCATATCAAAAGCATGTTCTCAGATGATGGTAAAAAAATTACTATATCACAAGCATGCCAAGAGCATATTAGATGATAACATCTCAGCAATGGTCCAATAGCAGCCCAAAGAATCTTGCAAACAATCAAGCCCCATTCCCCCCCACATAAAATGTAATAATAATTCAAAGAAAACTGAAGAAAGGCTTAATAAACCATAGAACATCGAGTATATAAAGGTGACTGCATTATATAAGGTGATTGTGCCTGCTCAAAAGGCTAGTAAATCACACCAGCAAATTTCATCCATTCAACCACAAGTCTAGACACATATTTGCATGTTCCTCCTATAACAGATGACATATAGACATGTATTAGATATTTCTTTTGGTAAGTAATCCATCTAATCAACACACAGAGTAAAATGCAAATATGTCTTGCATATTGGAAAAAATTACAATCTTCGCAGTTTTCTTCCACGTGCAAAACATTTGTATTCCATTAATATTAAATTATTTTATAATGAAGCATATGAGCTTTTAGCTCAAGTGGCACTGCCCCCGGGTCATGACCCGTTTGGTGCATATATAACTTTACAATTGGAAAAAAAAAATTAAATTCCATAATAGAAATTACTGCACACAAATACCCAAGCAGATGCTACCATATCTTCACTCTCCTACATACACATTATAGCTATTAACATTGTACATAAAACGCATAACAGTTTTCCATCACCGAGTGCACAAAATGCAACAGGTCATTTCCCAGACTCCCAAACACATTTTAGCTACCAACAATGTACGAAAACTAATAGTAATACTTCTCAATTTGCATTGAAAGCACTCAAAATGTATTATATCGAGTTTTAACATACAGAATACCTCTTAACTTCTGTAGTAACATAAACACAGTTCACAGGCACATAGGAAACAAACTACAGAACCAAAACAAAGAAGAAAGAAAAACAGAAAAGAAAGAACAACAAAAGTGAACTCTCTTACATCTTCTCTTGCATGTATGCACGTGCTCTGTTCATCTCGGTCCCGCCACCACCGCCGCCACCCAGATTATGCATTTGCTGAGCGAGCGCACTCCCATTCTGCTGAGGCAGCCCTGCCTGATTGGGCACCTGCCCCGCCCCCGACATATGAGCCTGCACATTCATCTCATTTACCTACTCCAACTAGCAAGCACCACATAACTCAGTCAACTCCCCACCTTTCCACCTCCTGCTAGTTCCTCCACAGTTACACACCACACAAACTAACCAAATAATAATAATCAGGATCAGAATCCCAAATTATCAACTAACCGAGATAGCATGAATTTGAGACAGAAAAAAAGCAATTGGGTGGAAATAAAGGCGGAAGAGACCAATCGTAGTTCTAAAGTATTATCACGGGCAAATAGGTAACTGAGAAATTGACTGAAATTAATTAATTAATTAATTTTTTCTTAAATTTAGTAACTAAACCCTAGATGAGGTGACTGAATCGAAATGAATCGAATCGACAAGCAGAGATAAACCCTAATACGAACCTTTGGGGACGAGCGTACGACCGGGGAGCAGCGGCGATCGGAGGCGAGAAATCGTTCGGTGAGCTTCCAGAGGTGCAAAATCGCGACGATCGGAGACTGTTCACCGATAAGATAAACGTACGAGAGACGAATCGAAGGAAGTCAGCGAGAGAGGGCGAATTGAGTAGGGAATTGAACACGTGCGCACGGCTCGGAGAAGCAGAGGGATCAATGGAAAGGGGGGGTTGAATCGAAGGGAAGGAAAAGTCCGTGTGGAAGAGAGAGGAGAGAGAGAGTCTGGACTCTGAATTATTGGTCCGTAGGGGGTAATTGGGTTTTTCAATTTAGGGATTAATTTTTATATTTATTTTTTTTGGGAAAAAATATAAAATTAGTTTAAAATTTTTTCTAGTTACGGTTTCCTGAAACTGGGGAAGAACGTAGGAGGATACATATCGGATTGAACTATTTGAATTTACGATATTGCCCATCGATGTAGGCACAAATCTACTACGGTACTACCCAATGTACCCCCATTTACGATCCGCTTATGTTCTCCTCTGATCCGGGCTTTTTCTTTTTACGACGGGAACACCATACGGCAGTATCTTTCATCGTTATTTTAAAAAACAATTTACTCATAATTTTTTATTTTTTTTCCTAACAACAATGTGATATATAAATGATGAATAAAAAAATCTAATTAATTTAATAGAGATACAAAAACAAATAAAAATAAATATAGTGTGTAATGGATGAAATAATAAATAGCAAAATTCTTATTTTTATATTTCCTATGTAATGCTTAAAACTTCTGCGAGAAAAATATTTCCTCGATACTATAGTTAAAGTTGTAAAATAGTTTGCATTTCACATGCCCTTTTTTTACATGGCATTTCACATACTTAAACATTGATTCATCTTATTAGTAATTTTTTGTATGTCATATTTAGATTGTGTTTGGATGTTGAGCTGAGTTAAGATGATAGAATGAATTTTCTAGGACTTACCTAAAATGAGTTTAGATGCATTTGAATGTTAAAATAAGTTTAAATATATTTATGAGAAGTTGAAAAAAGTTGTAAGTCTCACATATAAATAGGTGTTGAGTTGAAAAGAGTTGTGGGTTTTAATACAAATTTTCTTCACAATACAAGTTTCATACTTAAGTAATGTGAAACTCTTGTATTGTCTTGAGAATCTATAAAAAATTTATCCTACTACACTACAACTTACATAAAATATTAAGTAAAAGTTTAATTTGATACATATTACTATGTTTATATATAGTACAAATAATAAATATTTATAAATATGTATAGTACAAATATATATATACTTATATAATAAAATATATGAGTACAAGATAGACGAAATGCAAGGCAGGGTTAGGCCTTGCCCACCCTTCACCCCTGCTAGGGGGACCAAATGCGAGGCAGGGCGGGGCGGGGCGAACGGCCCTGCTCCGCTGCCCACCCCTAATAAAAGCTTATCATTTGGATGTCGATTCTTAGCAAGGTTGTATGTTGTAAGCCGCAACATGGTATGATAAGGAGCACTTGACTGGCATGCATCTGACCCTTGTAAGGAGCACTTGAATGGCATGGTACGGTGCAGTAGTTTGGATTTAAAGATGAATTGAGATGGTTTATGAATAGTAAAATAAAAGTTGAATTATTTATTATATTTTGTTTAGAAATTTAGAAAAATTATTTTGGGATTTAAAAAATTTGAATTGTTTATTATATATTTGTGTGGAACTTTGATAAAGTTGTAATGATGAGATGAAATGAGTTGAGATGAGTTGATATGGGTTTTGAATGCAAACTATCTCAGACGTTAGAAGATCACCAACGATGGTTGCTTGCATATTATGTTGAATAAAATAGTAACTCTTTTGTTTCGCAAATGAATTAAATGAGTTGATATTAAAGTTAAAAAATTGAATAAAATATTGTTAAAATATTATATTATATTTATTTTGATATTTGAAAAAACTAAATTGTTTATTTTATTTTGTGTGAAAATTTAAAAAAAAATATAATAATTAGATGATATGAGATTAGATTAATTGAGTTGGGAGGAGTTGTGAAAACAAACGAGGCTTAAAACTTTCTATGCATGACAGACGCCTAGCATTGGAACAATAAGCCCGGTTTGGATAGCAAAGTCTTTCCAAGTTATCACATTTCATCTCATTATGCAAATACCATAAATATAAACACTTTTTAATTTTAGATGTTTAATTTTTTTTATCTAATCATTATTTTAAGTATTATAATTTTTTCAAACTTCTAAGCAAAATACAAAAAATAACTGACCTTTTTCAAATCATAAAATAAAATTTGTATCACAATATTATATTTTAATAATAATTTTATTCACTTTTTTCTCTCTTCTTTCTAAAATTTTATAAAATATATTAATTTAAATATTTTATTACTATTTACAAATTATCTCATCTCACCTTATTATCCAAACAAATCCTAAAATAGCATATAGTGCCCAACTTGGTAGTAGTCTGATATGACCTCCTATAATTTTTTTCAATCATTAATAATAAGAAAATGCTACTTAGACTCTGCAATATTATTGCTTAAAGTTAACGCTCAAATATTTTAATTTTTTTACTTAGTGTTTATAAAAGTGACTATTAGTAAAATTATATACTTTTTTAAATTTTTTCTTAATAGTTGAGGATGTTAAAAAAGTACTTAAAAATGATAGAAAAAAAAAAGAACTAAAAATTTGTATTAGCGATACGCCCAGCGGTAAATGTTGGGCGGCCCGCTAGCGCCATCCTTACAATATTGGTGCGGATGTTGGGCCATATTTCATCCCACAGATGGATCTCGGTTTGCACTATGGTCCGGTTTGGATATAAGAATTGTTTCATCTTATCTTATTATTATAATTGTTTAAAATTCTCACGTAAAAATAATAAACAATTTAACTTTTTTAAATCTCAAAACAATAACAATATTAAAAAATAATATTCTAATAATATTTTATTCAATTTTTAATTTTTATTTCAACTCATCTAATCTTAACTCATTATCTAAACGGCACCTAAAACTCTACCTTCAAGGTTTGAATTGACCCTTGCGACGTTTTTTTTTTTTTTTTTTTTTAAACAAGTTGCATAATATTGATAAAAGCAGAGTACATAAAGTTTTAAAAATAGGAAATTAATAAGTTACATTAATGGGTGGATCCTTCCCGCTATGGAATTGCATTAATGAAGAGGGAATTTGGATTAGAGGGATGTTACCAAAGGCTTGCGTTGTCGCTGCCCATTGCGCTAAATTATGCGCGCATCGATTTTTAGATCGATGAATTTTCCTCACCTTCCATTCTTTGAATGAGTCTAGATGATGTCTGATGTCATTGATGATCGGGCTCATGATCCATTCTTGAACGAGAGAGATATTTAAGATTGCTTGGATAGTGACTCGTGAGTCTCCTTCGAGGATTATTCTTTCCGACTTCAACTTTTCAACTTCTTTAATAGCCATTAATGCAGTTGATGTTTCTCCTACATTTGAGTTAACCCTGCTGATGAGATCAGTTTTTGCAAATAATAAAGTCCCATTTTCGCCCCAGAAAAGAGATGCAAGGACTGATCCCTCTTTTTTAGTTGCCACATCAAAAGTTATTAGTTGATAGCCATCAGGGTATCTTTCTTCTATTTCTTCAATCTGATTCTCTTGTCTTGCCCATGCTCTGATATGCTGATTAGAGATTTTAATCACTGATTCAACATATGCTGAGATTGAGGGTGTTGCTAAATTATGCTCAAACTGATTTCTTAGGAACCATAACTGATCCATTGCAATTGTAGCAAATATTTGAAAATCATGTTGCTCTTCCTCTGTGATCTTTAGTGTGGGTGTTGGATTAATGATGATGTTGATCCAATTACAAATTGATTGACTTGCAAACTGAGAGGTATCCAATGGCCACTTTGATTGTCTCCATAGCACTCTAGAAAAAACACATTTTAAGAATAGATGAAGGAGATCTTCAGCTTCAGTTTTGCAAAGGGGACACCGAATTTGGTCTTCATCTAGTGTAATGGCTTTACTGATCTTGGTTTGGGGATGATACTGTGGCATATCTTCCAAATGAGCATCTTTAGTATATCTTATAACTTCATCTTCCAAAGGGCCTTCCAGTTAACGGGCAAATTACTAATGGAAGATGTACCCTTCTGTTGGACCAGGGCAGCATAGGCTGATTTTACCGAAAAATTACTAGAAGTGTGTGAAGCCATTGGAGTTTATCAGGTATGTGTTGGAAATTTTGGTTGGCTAATGGGATGTTTTGGATCTCTCTGGTGGTGGTTTCTGAGAAGAGAGTGTTGAGAAGAAAGGTGTTCCAACGTCTTGACTCTTCTAGAATTAGCTCTGATATAGTCATAGAGTGATCCACAACAACAATAGTGGGATCCAGAAGTGGATTGACTGATAAGGTAGGAATCCAAAGGTCTGTCCAAACTCTTGTGGTGACTCCATTGTTGATCTGAAAGCAAATGCTTGATCTGAGGAAATCTCTTTGTTTTAGGATGCTTCTCCAAAATCTGGAGTCTGTAGCTTTAGGAGAAACTTTTAAAAAGGAGTAAGATTTCATATATTTCTTAGAGAGAGCTTCTTTCCATAAGCTGGTTGAGTCATTGATAAAGGCCCATGCAAATTTTGAAATAAGAGTAGAGCTGAATATGGAAGTCTGTTTCAAACCAAGTCCTCCCATAAATTTTGGTAAGCAAATGGACCTCTAGGATTTTGGGGTAAATTTCTTTATTTGGTTATCATCATACCCCCACTAGAACCTTCTTATCAAAGAGTCAATTTTTTTTGTCATTTCTTTTGAGAAGAGGAAGGTGGACATAGCATATAAGGGTACAGAACTTGCCACCAATCTAATAAGAACAGTTTTTGAGGTTTGGGATAAGGTTTTAGTCTTCCATCCTTGGAGTTTGGCTTGGATTTTTTCAATGAGGTCAGAGAAAAATTTTTTCCTATCAGCACCATTTTTAAGGGGAAGACCCAAATATTTAGAGTTTGGAGATTCTGAAGTCAAAGAAAGATTTTACAGCATTGATGGAATCAGAATTGATGTTGGCACTAAAATGAAGAGATGATTTTCTTTGATTGATATTTTGCCCAGACCAAGCATTATAAGAAACAATACAATTTGCAAATGCTTGGGCTGTTTGATGGTTTGTCATACCAAACAGGAATAGATCATCAGCAAATAACAAATGAGAGATGGATGACCCTTCTCTTGAGAGTTTTATGCCTTTGAGAATACCCTGATTTTCTTTCTGGATGATAAGCCTAGAGAGAACTTCAAAGGCAAGGATAAATAGAAAATGAGATAAGGGGTCTCCCTATCTCTATCCTCTCGAAAGTTGAAAGAAACCATGAGGGGATCCATTGATAATTATAGAGTAGGAGATAGTTGAAATGCATTCTTTAATCCAATGAATCCATTTATGGTTAAACCCAAGGTGATGAAGAACATCCAAGATGAATGACCATTCCATAGAATCAAAGGCTTTTGCCATATCTATTTCGATAGCCATAGTTCTATTTCTGGTTCTTCTTTTATGCATGAGATGAAAAATCTCTTGGGCCAAAATTGTATTTTCTTGAATAATTCTGTTTGGCAAGAAAGCATATTGATAAGGAGTGATGATGTTTGGCAGAACTGTTTTAAACCTGTTAGCAAGGATTTTTGCTATGATTTTATAGCAAACATTTGAAAGGCTAATAGGTCGAAATTGATTGATATCATTTGGATTCTCTACCTTGGGAATCAAGACCAAATTGATATGGTTCAGTTCTTTTTGAAGTTTCCCTTGAATGAAGAAGCTTTTAATAGTAGCCAAAATATCTGCTTTTATGATTTTCCAAATTTTTTTGTAAAAAAGGCCTGAGAAGCCATCAGGTCCTGGTGTTTTTGCAGAGGGAAGATTTTTAACAATAAGAAAAATTTCCTCGTTAAAATGGATTTGGCAAAGGAAACGATTTTTCAATTTTAGTTACTTTCCTTGGAAAAAGATTATCCAGATCATCAGAAGGTGTTGGATTGGAAGAGGTAAAGAGGTTTTGAAAATGGACCAGGACAATTGATGTGATATATGATGGATCAGAGGTCCACTGATTACTGTTCATTTTGAGACACTTAATATCGTTACTGCGATGCCTGATAACTGTAGAGGCATGGAAGAATTTTGTGTTTAAATCTGTAGTAGTAAGCCAAGTAACTCTGGATTTTTGGCGCCAGAATGATTCTTCTCTAATGAGGAGTTCATGGAAATTTGCTTGCAGGTCCGATTCCAAGGAGCTTGAAGAGGATGAGTTGTCTTGACCTTGAATATAGGAGAGAGCCTCAGATAAGGTTTTTATTTGAGATTGGATATGACCAAAAGTCTTGATGTTCCACTCTCGAAATGCTTTCTTTGTATATTTGAGCTTTTTTGAGAGGATAAATGAAGGCGTACCGATGAAAGTGGAGTTCCAAGCTTTTTTTATAATGCCAAAAATAGAGGGATCTCTCAACCAAAATTCATCAAATTTAAAAGCTTTTGGAAGTGTCCAGGAAAATAGGAGCATGATCAGAAGAGTCTCGGTTAAGTGTAGAGATGGTTGCCTGTGGGAACAAATCAAGCCAAGCTAAATTGGCAATCTCTCGATCTAGTCTTTATTTGATAAGATTATGACCCTCCCTTTTATTAGACTAGGTAAATTTTGGTCCATTAAACCCAATATCGACAAGCCCAAATCTATTCATGAAAAGATGAAGCCTATTTGGATTAGAAAATTGGGCAAAGGGTTTACCCCCATTTTTATAGACTGAGAGAGGATAGAGTTGAAATCTCCAATGGCAAGTGAGGATCCCGAAAAACACTCAGTAGTCAAGCTTAAAAGATCCCAAAAGTGCTATTTTCGACTGTACGGGGCAGAGCAGTACACAAGATTCAAAAGCCAAGGCATGTGAGTGGGATTAGAGTAGACCAACATAGATATCATATTGCTAGAAATATTCACGAGTTCCGTATCGCAGCCAGGCCGATACATTAGCAAAAGGCCTCCCCATTTTCTAGTAGGTGGGGAGTGTACAAAATAAGAAAAACCAAGCATATTCACAATACGAGTATTATCACTGGGAGGCAATAAAGTTTCTGAAAGAAAGATAAGATCAGGATTATAGATCATGATATTTGCCCTGAGTGATCTGATTACACGAAGGCGGGCGATGCCTTGGCAGTTCCAAGTAAGAAGCTTCATGGATCATTTTGTGGCAGTGAGGATCCTGCCACTCCAGTCATTGGATTACTGGGAAAGAGATGCATGGTTTGAGTCTAAACATTATTACCCGAGACTGATAAAGCTTGCCTTTGGTACGGAGCATACTGTCCAGAGTTGTTGTTCTTTTTGTTCCTGCGTTGCGGCCTTCCCTATTTTGCATTTTTGGCTGTTTGATTTTTTGGTGAAGCTTGAGACACCTCTTTGATTTCAGTGGAAAGACCGATTGGATTATGTGGTGCAGCATCCAAGCATGTTCCTTTTTGCTCCTTATTAAGCCAGGCCGAAGCTTCTAGTGTAACAGTTGAGGAAATAAGGACCTTTTTATGTGGGTGTTGAGAGGCTTGCTTGAGTGGGATGGGAACTTTCCTCTTCCTAGATGATTCGGTAGACGAAGCTGGAGAAGTAGCAGGGATGCCAAAAGCTGATGTCATGTGATCTAGATTTGGGTTTTGATTGATATTCTGGAAGGATGTTCGAAGAGGGGGTAAATGGGTATGAGAGGAAGGAGGAGTTGGGTTAAGTTGAAAAGTATTAAAAGCAATGCAAGCACGGTCAGATGGACTCACCAGAAGGGAGAGATTTTGATTTTGTTTGGGCAAATCCGAAAGTGTGTGGCTGTTGTTGTTTTGAAGATGGGTTAAGATTTGGTTAAGGAAAGAGGGGTTGGTCTCGGGTCGAATGGGTATTGGGCTTATAGGTTCTTTGGTAGTTAATGGAAGTCCTGGATTGACATCAGTTAGATGGGGGCATTTGGTTGAAAGAAGGGTGTTGACTTCAAGTTCTGGAGTATTCGAGATACGGCTTGGAATTATTGGAAGCATGACATCAACGGGCTACTGGTAGTAGGGTAAGGAGACCGAGTGATTACTTGCACTAAAAGGAGAGGACAACGTTGTCTGCTAAGAACCTGTGAGGATGCCACGTGTTGGAGTCTTGCTTTCAGAGTGTAGAAGCTGGCTAGCTATTGGAGGTACAATATCATCTTCTTTCCTGTTCGAGAGCTCCGAAGAACTGCTAATAAAAAGTTTTTTTATGCAAAATTTCTTTTTGTTCCCTTGTTCAGAGCTGATGATGACAGCCTTTCCTTTTCCCAAATATTCTACGGGAGCTTTTTCCTTTGTTGTGGCCAAAGCTTCTCTTGCCTCTTGTATTTTGATTGGGGGAAGTATTGACTTACCAAGTAAGAGAGTGGTCTGGAGATGATCTTTTGAAAAGTCTTCCACCCTTGACATGCCTCCACTACTCGTACGGCGGCTTTCTAAAGTTTCAGCTTGCATCCAGGGACCATAGCAAGGGTCATCCGATGAACTAGTGTAAATTGGACAAACTTGACCCAAACGGCCACACCCATAACAAAACTCAAAAAATCTTTCATATTTGAAACTAATTTTTGTTGGTTTCCTATTGATTCTGGGTAGTAGAAAGCCTTCATAAAGGGGTTTCTCAGTGTTAATTTCAACTCGTACGCACATGAAAGGTTTAACACTGTGTTCAGGTAAATAGGTGTGGTCAATTTCTAATAGACATCCCAAAACTTTGCCTATTTGCACGGCATTTTCAACAGTCATCATTTCCAAAGGGAAACCACATTTATGGATCCAAAACGCTGAGAAAGTAAGATCAATTTCTTGGATACTCAGTCCAGGTGGCCGTTCTTTGAGAACCATATGATAGCCTTTAAAGTTCCAAGGCCTTTGGTAAAATATTATGTTCTTTTCCTGACTTGAAGAAAAAGTAAAGAGAAAGGTGTTTGTGTCCAAGTCTTCGATGTGTAGGCTCGGGGCGAAACTCCATATTGCACGGATAGTAATGTGAAAAATGTGCTTATTGAGAGCTTTTGAAGAGACCAGCTTACCTATAAGAGCATGACTGGAGATTTTTCTAGCGGTGACCGTAGCTAGGACCAAGACGATGTCCTCCCAAGTCAAAGCTTTTGTTTGCTCAATGAGTTGGTCGATACTTTGGTTCTCAGTTGACATATTTGGGAAGCTAAAAGTGAGACCAGTTGGTAGGAGGTTGGTAGAGAAACTATAAAAGCAAATGGACGATGCTGAATGATAAGCAGGTGAGGTAGGTAAGGGTCATAAATGGTGCTTCAAAGAGAGGAGAGGAAATGAAACTCATCTTTCCAGAGAGCAGTTTTTTTCCTATATTGGTTTTAGTATTCATATACCCTTGCGACGTTTAGTATAGAAGAAGAGGTTCTACTGCGAGAAAATCTTTCCGAATGTATCACCAAGGATAAGGTCAGAAAAAAATCATGAAGAATAATTAATATCTTATCAAACACAAATCCATTTACATGGTGTATTTTTTTTTTTTTTGTAGGTACTATGTTTGCATAAAAATATATCTACAAGTGTACTGAATCGTAACAAGTAGTAAAGTATTTTAAAGAAAAGGTTATCGAACCCACATGAAATAATTATGCTATTAAGTATTGAAATTGACTAAATTAATTACTATTTGGAAAATCGAAATTTGAAGAATGGTTTATCTAAATTAAGCTGAAGAAAAGAACATTAAAATTAAGATTTGAAGAATGGTTTATCTAGAGCATTTGACTTCACCTAGCAAATCCCACACAATTATTCTTCCTTATTAAATAATCCTAATTATCTCAAGTTGATGAAAAAAATCCCTTAACTATTCAATATTTTCTCTAGAACAATACCAAAAATATCTCCAACTAATAACTCTATATCTTTATATGAATTTAACTAATTGAAGACTCATTACGTTTTTTGGACTTTTTTTTTTAAATCACACTAGTCGCGGTAAAGCATCTCTGATTTCACTCAAATAATGGTGTTTAATCCTAGAGTTCTTTAATCACAAATCATCTCTCGGTCTCATTGCAATCCAAAAGATCGAATAATAGTTTGGTAGAAAATTGTAAGCATTAAAAATAAAGAATAAACACTCAATTATGAAAATATTGAAAATAAAGTAAGATGGAATATAAACTGTGTGTTCAATACTATGCTACATCAAAACTCTAGAAAATATAATTAGTTCATAATGAAATTAAAAAGAAAAAGAATAAAACTGATGTTCTTTGTTGAAATCGGTTGATAAAGCATGCGGCTCTCGCCTCTGCCCTCCAATTTCGCCTTCTCGAAAGAACACTTAAAGAATAAATCCTGGAACTCTCAACTCAGACCAAGACTAAAACTAAAACTAAGATTAATAACCAAGACTAAAACTTAAATTAAGATTAAGAACCAAGACCCCTTATTCATCGCACAAGACGTGATTAAATAGATATCAAAACTCAAATTCGGAAACAAAATAAATGCGGCTACAATTTAACCTAAAAATCTGGAAAATAATTTCTAAATATAGATGTTAACATAAAAGGAAATTATCCAAAAACTATCAGAACTATCTAAAATAAAAGATTCAGTGATATGTGGCTTGAATTACGGAGTTCAGGAAGATTTGGTTGTTAATAAATTGATTGCAAAACTCAGAAAGGTCCCACCGGATAGATGCTGTGTGCTGAATATAATTGGCGGGAAGGTCATAAATGAACGGGCGTGGAGGTCACAAAAACCACACGACCCTCTCTCACCTACCGAGTGGAAAGACTCCCGACCGGGATGAAAGACTCCTCTAGCATTTTTTAGTTGTTGTCCATAATGTCGTTTAGGTTGGTCTTTTAAGTTGGTCATTTAGACCAGTTGTCCAATCTAATCGCCTAGAGCCTTATCGCTAAATCTTTGCGTCTTCTGGTCGTGAGTTTCCTCGCCTATCGAGAGATAAACAAATTCAACTTTTTCAAATTATAAAACAATAAAAATAAAAAAATAATATTATAATAATATTTTATTCAATTTTTCTTTTTTTTTTAAAATCATTTCATTTCTTCTCATCTCATCTTACTATCTAAATAGCTCCTACAATTTTCTCAAATTCTAACTAGGCTTTAGAGCATTGGCATTGAATTATGCAAATACAAATAAAATGGATAATTTGATTAACAGAAGATGAAACTGACCTGTATTGAATTATCCAAATGTAAATAAGATGACTTTCAGCTACAGTAAATTAGCTCCTCCAGTCATATTTGACAATCACTGTAATTCAACCAAAAGTATTAAAAAACTATTTCTTTTTTTTCTGAATATACAAGATTCTCGTTTTCTCCATTTTTCCTCTCTTCTTTTTCTTTCAACTCTGTTACTTCTTTCTTTTTCCAGCTCAGTAAATTCATGACCGATACAGGCATGTGCTTTTCGGTTCAGGGCATTTTCTGCAGGTTTAGCATTATTCCAGCTATATTATGATGTTTTTCAGATAATTTCCAGCATAGTTATGGTGAAATTAAAAATAAATAAATATCACTGCTTTCTGGTGTCATGATATAATATTAATATTTCCATATAACTCTTAATCTATAAAAAATAAATTAATAGAATAAAAAATAAATTTATTAAATTTATAATATTTTATTATTATTTTGACTAATATATAGATAATTCAATATGGAAATGAGTATTAAATAGGATAGTTAAATACAAAATCATGTCATATTATGTAAATTTTATATTTATATTTGTATAATCCAATACTAATACTCTTATAATTTTTTATTTTTATTTTTATTAGAGAACGAGAGCCAAAGCCTTCCACGCCTGTATTTTCCTAGTTTTCCTTACTTTTTTGTTGTTCTTATTTTTGTTTTCTCTTCCCTCCCTAATCACCTCCTAATCTATATTTCATTATCACACAAATAAATTAAATGGTAATAACGAGGGTGTTTGGCGCAGGAAAGTGGAATATACCATATGGCGAGGACGACGAAGTGGAAATGAGGGAAAGGAATAATAGGGCTGAAAATGAAATTCGAAAAAAATAAAAAATAAAACTTGTTGAATCCTTTTGTATTCCTAGCTGGATTATAAGTTTAAATTTAGATAATCAGATGAGATGAAAAGTATGTAAAAAATAATAAAATAGTTTGTAAATAGTAGTAAAATTATTTGAATTAAAATATTTGATTAGGTTATGAGAAATAAAAGAGAAAAAGTTGAATAAAAATTTTATAAAGGTAAAAAATTGTTTGAATATAATATTTAAAATAATTTTTATTTTAAAATTTAAAAAAGTTGTATTGTGTATTGTGTTTTGTTTGAAAGTTTGGTAAAACTATAATGATTAGATAATGATTAGATGAAAAAGTTAAAAATTAAAAATTAAAAAATATTTTATTTTTTAGTAATGATGTTTGGAAAGAAAATTATGAGAAGTTTTGAAATAATAACGTTACACTTTCCAAACATGGACTAAGAAAAAATCAAGTAAATACAATAAACTGTCTAGATCCTTGACCGTGGTAGGGGTGTAACCGGTCCGGTTCGGTTCGGTTCGGTTTTGAACAAAATTTAGGACTGAACTGATATGTTCCGGTTTTGTATTTTTCAAAACCGATTACGCACCGGTTATCCTCCTAAACCGGTACTTCCGGTTTTACTGGTTTCCGGTCCGGTTTTCAGATTTTTTTAAATGTAAGTTTCACAATTTGTTATTAAAAATTTGTTTATAAAAAAAAAATTGATTTAAAAAAAATTGTTTTATACTTTTATTAATATATTAGACTATATAATAGTATTAATATTATACTATTGCTATAATTATAAGTTATATATTAGTATTAGTTATAAACTATATATTTAATATTAGTATTAGTTATAAACTTTCAGTAAAAACTTGTAGTATTAATTATAAGTATAACTATAGTCATTACTCTATATTAGACTATTAATATTAGTTATAAACTTTTAGTGATTTAGTATTAACATTTTATGTAATAATTTATAAATTATAATAAAAAATTATTTCATATATGAATATATATAATTATATATATTATATATAAAAATTTCACATAAAAATTTATAATTATACATAATATATAAAACTTATATATATTAATATATATATAATATTTTGTATAAAAGTTATATATACAATAATAAAAATATTATTTTTTATATATTTTTTATCAACCGGTCCGGTCCGAAAAATTCTAAAACCGGAACCGGACCGAAACCAGCCGGTTTTCACATTCTAAGAACCGGTTCCGGACCGGACTGATTCAAAACCGGTTCGGTCAGATCCGGACCCATTTTTTGATTTTTCGATTTGAATTTACACCCCTAGACCGTGGTGCTTAGTCCAAATATGCCTGGCATGCCAATCTAGATGAATTAATGGAAAATCAAATTGATATCAAACTTGGTCTAAACGAGTAAACTCCAAAATGAACAAAAGCACTACGTTTAGAAGAAAATGACTATGCTCAGTTTGGATTGAGAAATATTCTTAACTAATTTCATCTCATCTCATCATTAAAATTTTCACATAAAATATAATAAACAATTCAATTTTTTCAAATTCTAAAATAAAAATAATATTCTAACAATATTTTATTCATTTTTTAACTTTCATCTCAACTCACTATCCAAACCTAACCTAGAAACCTAGCATAAGATTTATAGAGTCGAATTAACTTAAAAACTATAAGTCTAACTAATTGCAGAAATTATAATCCTTGAAGTATAGAAATGTTTGGAAAAAAAAGTTTTTGAGTAAAGTAAATACCTACTAACTAATTATTCACTCCCAAGTATATGGCTCAACACGCTTTAGGAAAGTATTTTCACATCAAACAAAACGCTCTAGTTTTCCA
The DNA here is from genome assembly GCF_001411555.2 of Juglans regia. NCBI lineage: Eukaryota > Viridiplantae > Streptophyta > Magnoliopsida > Fagales > Juglandaceae > Juglans > Juglans regia. The sequence goes on along the minus strand of NC_049912.1, from coordinate 11,559,553 downwards.
AGTATTTGTTGAGGACTACAATTGTGCTTATTACTTGTTTTCCATGTGTTAAAATGAAATTGTCATTTTTAAATGTGTTGAACTGCCATACTACAAGCAAAGGATTAGTAAAATATATAGTACGTAATGTTTATTTTTTGAGAGAGCCTCCAGGCCGGTCGAGTGTTTCTCCTCAATTTTTACCAGCAAATCACAAATTGCCACGTAAGAGTTGCAACAAAATATAATTTATATTTGCACATAGGTGAACATTTATTTTTATAGCTCTTTTCTCCTCTTTCTCTCCCCCCTCCCCCACCCTGCATTGCTCTCTTTCTCTCCCTCTAGAATACGATCTCTCCCTCACATAGGTGCAGATTAAAACTTGAAAAATTAGAGTGGAAGTTATCGAATCTAAGGGTTGGTGGAAGTTAGAAAACAAAAATCAAACTTAAGATCCCACATTTCTCAATAGCCAAATAAAAATAGATCGTACATTTTCTCACCATCCAAATAAAAATACATTTTCTTAGCATCTAAACATAAAGTTATAGACAACAATCAGACTAAGATTTCTAGTTATTTAGGAATCCCTTCAAAGGAAAATTCTCAGTTTGGCATTCTGGAACTTGAGCACCAAGCTTTGAGTTTTTCCCATATTGGTTTTGATTTGGATTTCGGGTTTTCTAGAAAATGTCGGCAAATTGCTGAGAAAGTAAAAGTTAGTTCCTGGCTTGATTAATATTGGATTTTTGCAAGTGGGTTTTGGAATTAGAACTGTAGAAATGGAAGACCAAACTCTGAGGGAGAGATAGTCTGTGACAAGCTTGAGATGAGAGAGAGAGTGAGTGACTGAAGTCTGAGGGGTGAGGGGCGAGAAAGGAAGATCTCAAACGACTCAAGCTTGAGGAGAGATATAGAGAGAGACAGAGCTCAAACTTGTAAGAATATTGTTTTATGCCATCTCTTGGATTCCAGGGAGAACTTTGGGATTCGAGGGAAGAGAGAATGAGAAGAGAGAAAAGAGAGAGGGGGAGAGTGTATGTGCACCCACTGTAAATTCAATAAGTCCACCACGTGTTATAATTTTACTGGTAGGTCTAAAAATAGAATGGGCACCCGAACGGTATTAAGTTTTTCTCTTGTTTTTTAATATTCATTTATAGAATATTGTTTTCAAATAATGCATAAATTTACAAAATTACAAAGAGAACTCTTGAAAAGAGGGTCTGCAATCATTTAGAATGGTCAAGTAAATCATTTGCTCATCTGTGGACTTATGTTTCCACTTACAAAGTTGCTGAAATTTTGTAGATGATGTAGGCAACGTTGTAGACTGGGGAAGGTCATGGGGATACGTTGGCTTTAGATTTGTACAGGCCAGTTTGGATATAAAAATAGTTTCATCTCATCTCATCTCATTATTATAATTTTTTTAAATTTCTACATAAAATATAATAAACAATTCAAATTTTTCAAATTTCAAAATAATAATAATATTAAAAAATAATATTCTAATAATATTTTATTTTACTTTTAATTTTCATATAAAACTATCTCTTCTCATCTCATCTCATCTCACTATCCATACTAGCCAAGTTGTGTTTTGAATCGACAAAATCTGCACAAATTATTTGAAAGAAATTAACTGTACCCCGTGTCATTTGCATTCAAAACTTACATCGACTCATCTCAACTCATCTCATCATTACAACTTTCTCACATTTTCACACAAAATATAATAAACAATTCAATTTTTTCAAATCTCAAAATAAATTTTTTAAATTCCCACACAAAATATAATAAATAGTTTAATTTTTATTCTACTATTCATAAATTATCTCAATCAATCTCAACTCATTTATGAATCCAAACCACTCAAGTTTAGTAGTTTATATAATTTATTTTTTAGAGATAGGAGTCTCCGTTAATTGAATTACAGGTTGCTACATCTCAACTTTAATTTTTCTTTAAAAACAAATTAAAGTTTTTTATAAAAAATAAAATAATTTTGTTTTAAATAATTAATTTTTATTTAATAAAAAAAGAGAAAAGGCCTCGAAGGTCATTTAGGGTTATGGCTGCCACCCTAGCCATCACTGAATTGCTATACTTAGGCCACCATGTGAGTGGCCCTATTCTGGCAGGAGGCAGCAACCACTACCACGAGATACCTCCTCCTCCTCCTCCGTCTTCTTCTTTTTTATTTTTTAATTTATTTATTTATATTTAAATTTTACAATTCTTTAAATAAAAATAAGTTTTTAATTTACTTTTTTTTTAAAAAAAAAAACTATAGTTGACATGCAACAGCAAGTGATACGCATATGTTTTCTAACTAATATTGATGGACAAGAAAATTTACAAAAGACTTATATTATTGACATAACTCACACTACAAGGACGAATTCTAAAACAAAATTGCATACACTACTAAACCTAATAACTCGTTTGATTATATAGATGAGATGAGATAAAAAATTTATAAATAGTAGTGAGATAATTTGTAACGCCCCAATAGAAGACCCAAACCACATGACCTATACTTCAAAAGGACTAGTCACTGATACAATTGGAGTCATATTGGAACCTTATAAAGTACAAGAAATTCTCCTAATTTCCAAGCAATGTGGGATCTCATACACCACTTACCCTTATCCTTATCATATGGGGTATCACAATCTACCCCCCTTAAATTCCTGACGTCCTCATTGGACCTGTTCATTGTAGTTGGCACGGCTCAAGTCTCACATTTCTGGTTGAGATAGGCTCTGATACCATTTGTAACGTCTTAATAGAAGAACCAAACCACATGACCTATATTTCAAAAAGACTAGTCAATGATATAATTGGAGTTTCATTGGAACATTATAAAGAGCAATAACTTCTCATTCTCAAGCAATGTGAGATCTCATACACTACATACCCTTATTCATATCATATGGAGTATTACAATCTATCCTCCTTAAATTCCCGATGTCCTCGTCGGGCCTGTCCATTGTAGGTGGCACGGTTTAAGTCCTACATTTCTGGTTGGGATATGCTCTGATACCATTTGTAACGTCCCAATGAAAGACCCAAATCACATAACCTATATTCCAAAAGGACTAGTCAATGATACAATTGGAGCCCCATTGGAACCTTATAAAGTGCAAGAACTTCTCCTAATTCCCAAGCAATGTGGGATCCCATACACCACTTACCCTTATTCTTATCATATATGGTATCACATAATTTGTGAATAATAGTGAAATGATTTGAGTTAAGATATTTTATGGGATTTTGAAAAATGAAAGAGAAATATTTAAATAAAAAAATTATAAAGTTAAAAGAGAATTAGAATATAATTTTTTAATTCTCTTAGTAGATCCTAGTTTGTGTTTTGGTAGTGAATAATAGCTTAAAAATAATAATAAAATAATGAATAATAATGAAGTATTCTGAAAATCTTGAGATATTCTCCATACCCCAAACTAGGATCTACTAAGAGAGTGTTTGATAAAAAACTTCTATTTAGAAATTTAACAGCCCGCTAGAAATTCATTGGTGAAATTTCTATTGACTTTAGGAATCTCGTGAAAACTCCTTAAGTTTTTACGAATCGACCAATCACTCAGGTTTTAGTCTATCATCAGAATCAGTGTTATCACTCACTATGATGCTAAATTTATGAGTTTAATTATTTGAGGTAGTTAGAAGTGTCAGAATGCGTTATGGTCTACGCCATTAGACTCAGTGGATTATTTAGGATTTTATGGTGCAATAGCCTATTTTCATGATTCTAGACGAAACGTCTGTTAGAAATTGTGAAATTATTTTTAAGGGCACTTCGGGGATGAATTTCGGTAAACGATTTTCACCAAAGGTTAATATGAATATTTAGAATTTTTCAATACTAAGTTTATTATGTATTTTTTTGGAGTGAATAGTAATCTCGATAAGCGCATACAGTGCAGTGTTTTCAAAATCACAGTGTGAAATGTCCAAATTAGGTTTGATGAGTTTTATTTGGACACTTGGCTAGATCTTAGCCACGCATAGTGAATAGTATTAGACACTTGGCAACATGAGAAACCATTAGATGGATTTGTGAAGGAAGTCAAGGTGTGAGATCATGCCACCTAAGCAAAGCTTTGTTTCATCCGATCAACCAAATTGTGCCAGACCAAAGAAGGTTTCAATTCTAGTGGAACCCTAAATGGTTGGAATCCAATTGAAACCCCAAAAGTTTGATTGAAACTGAAACCCTAAACAGTTTCCCCAAATCTTAAAGTTGGCCTCCAAACCATTTCTAACCCAATTTCTAACATTGTGTTTAATCACTTAATTAAATTACTTCCAAATGCTATTAATTAATCAAATCCGTGTTATGACATCATTATTCAACTTTTTAAGTCTTGGAAATTTGATTGGGCCAATAAAAATTGGTTTTGGGCTTGATAGAATCTCAAACCCTAACCAAACCCTCTTTAAATCCCAAATTGAGGCCTACTTGGTTAGGGCCCACCAAGGCCCACGAAATTGGCCACCTTGGCAAAGTTTCTTGGAGAAGTTTTCTCCCCACTAGGCAGACCATCCATTGCCATTGGCTGCATCCAATAGTACCTTGATATGAAGCAGAAATCTACTCCATCAACCTCCATCTCTCACAACTACTGCAGGCAGTCCATTGCTCTCACTATTCTCCACTTTATGTCACATAGGCAACTCCAATCAAGGGTCATTCAAACCTACAACTTTCCCCTCCAGGAGTCTAAAGTCGTGCAAAGCACATTTAATTCCATTTTATCACTTCTTCACCCCGTTCTTAGATAGAAAACCCAAAAGAGCTATCTCAGGCAGATTTCAGGGTCTTTTTGTGTGGTCATTTCCAACCATTTGTAAGTATTTTCGCATGATTATTTCTTCATATAAGTTGTTCCTCTTTGAGTTTAGTTTCCGTGGATATCTTATTAGTCTCATTCCATACTCATTTGATAGGTCAAAATTATTTTTAACCATAGAAAGGTCATTCTGGGCGTGAAACTGGAGAGTATGATATGTTTCAGAATTTTTGACCAAGCTAATGGACATATCTTGGTCCGAAACTTTCATGGAGTGTTGTTAGCATGTGTTTATGATTGTTATTTGAGGTTTAGTTGCATGAATAAAGTTTTTGATGATAGATTTCCTTAGATTTAGAAACTTAAAAACTGGAAGTTGATAAACAGTTTTTGTTTTGTGAAAGTTGGAATATTTCGTGGTTTGATCTTATTTAAAAGGTTTTGATATTTCTATATGATGATCCTAAGCCTCTTATATACATGTTAGGATGTTATTTTGAAGATATTTAGTATTATTGTTAAATATATGATTTTTCTATGCAAGATGATTTCGGTTAGGCCTAAGATTTGATGTTGTTGGGTTAGATCCATGTTTTAATGAGTTTTTGCCGTGTGATTTTAAGTTTGATGGTTCGATCTTCTTTAGAACACATTTGTAAACCATGATATGTTTTAATTTGAAGATCACATGTGTTTAAGCCATGGATCAAGAGATTGATCAAAATTAGTGGAGAGAAAAGTTTCTGTTTTGGACTAAGTTTAAAACCAAAAACTCCAAGTGTTGTTTTGTGATTTTTGGTGGCTTTTGTTTGATGATTTAAAGCATGGTTGATCTTAGGATGATGTTATGAATATGTTAGAAGTAAGATTTGATTTTTTTTGAAATTCTTGGAGATGTTTTTATTAAGGTCAAAACTTGTGATTTAAGGATTTACTTTTTGTTAAAAAGTTCGAGTCTTTTTACAAAAAGTTTGGTGTTGATAATTAGCTTTTCTTAATGGATATTTTAAGTGTATTTTTAAACATAGGATAGGAAAATCCTTATTACAAGATTTTGGTTTAATCATGGGTTTTTAAGATAGAAGAAATTGCAATCAAAATCAAGAGAAATGGTCTATGAATATTTCGACCATTGTGAGTTTTCCATAGTTGTGATTGATTTTAAATTTTTCTTAGTTTTTATGTGAGTCTAAGATAAAATTTATATGAGGAATGTAAATGTTGGTAATTTTTGGAGTTAGGATGTGAAATCCTTAAGTTAGGGGCAAAATAGTCATTTTCTCACATATAGAGGGCAAAATGGTAAGTTTACTCTAAATTGTCTCTTTTCAAATTTCTAATTGTTAGTAATTAAAGTTCTATATGTTATGAACGGGGGCAGGTAACCTTGTTTTGCATGTCCTGATGCTTCAGATGCGCATCCGATCCCTAGCGGAATCTATGGGCGTCACAGGGTGGTTTCAAAGCAATATGTCTCTGGATTTAAATCCACATGTCCTTTGGAAATGCACCAAATATTAGGCTTAAAATTTTAGTCTTCATTAGGCTTGAAATTTTTGAAATATGAGAGATAGTACGTGGTTGTAATACATGTACTCGTGTGTTTTTGGAAGTGACACATGACTCACAGTAGGATACCTCGAAATCCTGAGGGAGCCACAAATCAGGAAAATCAGAATCCCCAGATGGATGGAGGAATAGCTGAAGCTGTATGTTTGCTGGCTGACATGCTTAGACAACAGCAACAGCAGCAAGCGCACGTACCCAGACCCGAAGTCAGGGGTTGTACGTATGAGAAGTTCTTGATCTACCGTTAATCGAATTTTTCTGGTAATGAAGGGCCACTAAGAGCCGAGAAATGAATTATGGATCTCGAAATGACCTATGAGATCTATGGATGTACTGAGGACTAGAAGGTTCTATATGCTAGATACCTATTCCAAGGAGAAGCTGGAATATGGTGGGATATGCGAAGTTAGCTTCTAGTCAGGAAACTAGGAAGTTTGGCTGCACTGTCATGGGAGAGATTTAAGGAAGAGTTCGATAATAGATTCTTCCCAGATTCTGTCAAACAGTTGAAGGCGTAGGAGTTCATGACTTTAACTCAAGGCAGTTTGACTGTAAAGCAGTACACCGCTAAGTTTATGGCGTTAGGAAGGTTTGCACCACACTTGATTTCTACTCAAAGGATGCAGGCACGAAAATTTCAAGTTGGACTTCAGCCAAGGACCTGTAGCCAAGTAGCTTGCCTAAGAATATAGAATTACCAAGAGTTAGTAAACGTGGCCGCGATAGTAGAGATAGAGCAGAAGGGTTCGATTGCCCTGATCATTTCGGAAACAAAAAGAACTTCATTGTATGCTACTGAAGGGAGTTCAAAAAGGAAGAAGATGTTTACTGGATCAGATAAAGGAAAATGCATTGAGACTGGGAGCTCAATGCTGATTACATTTCCACCTTGTGGAGAGTGCGGTAAACACCATGGAGACAAGTGCAGAATCGCGTTACGAACTTGTTTCAGGTGTGGCCAACGGAGTCATACGATCAAAGACTGCCCCAGTGTTGCTTTGAGGAATGAAAGAAAGGGGGTTTCTCTCAACAGAAACTACAAACCAAAGCCGAGGAAGCACGTGCCCATGAGAGTGTATGTTGTCACTCAGGGAGACATAGATGCTGACACTCCAGGGACTGAAGAAGCTGGCACCATCACTAGTATTGTTTCTAAGACCTAGGAATTGTTAAGCTTATGTAAGGTTGATTTGATTACAATTGATTGTATTGTTGCATTATTGCTATTTTGGAGAATGTCAAGTCATTGAAGTTTGTAACTTGTACACTATTAATTCAAGTGAGTCACTGTCTTTAGTGATTGTGGTATTACACGAGAGTTTAGTTCAGAAGCCGAATTGTTACCCAGGTGGTAAGAGTAACAATTCTCATTAAGAGTATTATTGTTCATATCAGTGTAGATATAGAATACCCTTTAGCAGTTGGAAGAATGATATTGAAGGTTGATGAATTTGTATTTCGCATATTTGAAGTTGTCTTGATTTTGAGGATCCAAAGGAATTTATGTTCGGAAGAGTAAAGTGCTTGGGAGAGGCTTTGGCCGTAGTAGAATTCGCTTATGATAGTTGTTTTATTCAACTACCATTAAGTGTTCTTGGTAAAGCATTGTGTTGGTGGAAAACATAGACTATCATTATATTGGAGACTTTTATATGGGTAGTAAATCTTGGTCTTGAGGACATACGTGAAATGTAGGAACAAATCCTTTCGTTTAGAGTCAGAATGAGAGGCAGCTCATGATGGATAGAAGAGTTATGCCAATCATAAGAGAGAAAATCTTGAGTTGAGGTTAATAGTTGATCGTTTATTGAGGTACCACCTAGGAGGAGGAAAGATTTGTGTGATTATGAAGGAGTAAGCTAGTCCTAGGCAGATAGAATTCCTTGAGGAAATAGAGAAAGTGAATTCAGTTGTGTATGGATTAAATTCTTCCAAATCAAACTGCATGAATACTTGAAGTTTTAGACGTAGAGAGTATGCTGGTACGACTTGACCTACTTTGTGGAAGGCTTCCAGTCCAAATGGATATGTTCTGAGAGAGAGAGAGAGAGTTAAGAATGGTATATACATATATACGTTGTGGATAATTCTTTGAATAGTAAGGAGAATAGTGATTTCATTTAAGTGAGGATTCAGTATCCTAGAAGGTCAGGCTAGAAATCATTAAGTTTAGGCAATGACTTTTGGGAGTGTTATACCATTATGTTATAGTGGTAGTTTTTTTTGTGTAACCATTTGATGGTTATAGGTAAAAATAGTGTTGACTAAATGAGGAAAGCATTACATCAAGAAGAACGTTACCTGCCCCATGAGCGTGATGAGGCATCTAGTGATGGACAGTAGGTTGGTAAGCAACTTCTTCTTTTGAGCGTGTTTTATGTTTACACTTTTGTCGATTTCGAGGACGAAATCTTTTTTTAGGAGGGGAGGATATAACAGCCCGCTAGAAATTTATTGATGGAATTTCTATTGACTTTAGGAATCTCATGAAAGCCCCATAAGATTTTATGAATCGACCAATTGCTCAAGTTTTAGTCTGTCATCAGAATCAGTGTTATCACTTACTATGATGCTAGATTTATGAGTTTAATTATTTGAGGTAGTTAGAAGTGTCAGAATGCGTTATGATCTACACCATTAGACTCAGTGGATTATTTATGATTTTATGGCGCAATAGCATATTTTCATAATTCCGAATGAAACGTCTGTTGGAAATTGTGAAATTATTTTTAGGGGGACTTTGGGGTTGAATTTTGGTAAATTATTTCACTATAGATTAATATGAATATTTACAATTTTTCAGTACTAAGTTTATTATATATATTTTTGGAGTGAATAGTAACCTCGATAAGCGCACACAGTGCAGTGTTTTTAAAATCACAGTGTGAAATGTCCAAATTAGGTTGGAGGAGTTTTATTTAGATACTTGACAAGATCTTAGCCACACATAGTGAATAGTATTGACACTTGGCACCATGAGGAACCATTAGATGGATTTGTGAAGGAAGTCAATGTGTGAGATCATGCCAATTAAGCAAAGCTTTGTTTCATCCGATCAACCAAATTGTGCCAGACCAAAGAAGGTTTCAATTTTAGTGAAACCCTAAATGGTGGGAATCCAATTGAAACCCCAAAAGCTTGATTGAAACCAAAACCCTAAACGGTTTCCCCAAACCCTAAAGTTGGCCTCCAAACCATTTCTAACCCGATTTCTAGTATTGTGTTTGATCACTTGATTAAATCACTTCCACATGGTATTAATTAGGCGTGTTCATCCGGGTTCCAACCCGGGAACCCGGGTATACCCGGACTGGAACCCGGACCGGATTGATCGGGTCAGATCCGGGCCGAAACCCGGGTGAATCCTGGTTTTTAAAACCCGGAAATCCGGGTTCCGGATCGTATCCGGATTTTAGACAAAGATGAAAGAAGCGCTTCATCGACTTCAAATTCCAGATACACACATTCAAAAAAAAAATTTCCAGATACACTAGACTCAACTGTGGTGTTTATGGAAATTTTCTTGGACTGAAACAAGCATGGATGAGTACATTATTTATACAAACAGAGATTGAAAATGACGAAGGAAATAAATTTGGGCTTTTTTCCTTCAAGTTTCTCAACAACCAAACAGATAAAATAGAGAAAGTCGATACCCAATACAGATTAAAACAAAAATCAAGTTTCCAAACATTCCAAAAATACACGGTCACCAGCAAATCAAAGCATCCATCCACCACTGCACGACCCATCTCAACGGCAAACAGATGCAGCGACGGCGAAGGAGATGTGCCCGACGGGGTTACGATGGCGGCGGCTAGGGACCTAGGGTTTCTACTTCTACGGCAGCGCAATGAGAGAGAGAGCGAGAGACAAGAGAGAGAGAGAGAGAGAGAGAGAGAGAGAGAGAGAGAGATGAGTCGGGGGGTTTACCGGAATAACGATCTAAGGTCGACGGCGACAGAGATGCGGCGACGGCGTCGCGATGGCAGCGGCAAGAGACTAGGGTTTCTGCTCAGCAGCGAAACGAGAGAGAGCGAGAGACGAGAGAGAGAGAGAGAGGTGAGACAAAGACGAGTCGAAGTGAGTGTGACCCGGGGGGTTTATTTGGTTTTTTTTTAAAGGACCACCCGGTACCCGGGTCCCTAACCCGTACCCGGACCGTGTTGGTCCGGGTTTTATAATCCGGGTTTCGGATTCGTTATGATCCTGGCAGAAACCCGGAACCGGAATCCGGTTTCCCTGGTTTCGGACCGGGCCGGGAAAAAACCCGGCCCGGATGAACAGTGCTACTATTAATTAATCAAATCCTTGTTATGAAATCATTATTCAACCTTTTAATTGGTTGGGTTGATTGGGCCAATAAAATTGATTTTGGGCTTGATAGCATCTCAAACCCTAACCAAACCCCCTTTAAACCCCAAATTGAGGCCCACTTGGTTGGGGCCCACCAAGGCCCACGAAATTGGCCACCTTGGCAAAGGTTCTTGGAAAAGTTTCCTCCCCCACATGGCAGACCATCCACTGCCATTGGCTGCACCCAATAGTGCCTTGTTGTGAAGGAGAAATCCACTCCATCAACCTCCATCTCTCACAACCGCTCCAGGCAGTCCATTCCTCTCACTATTCTCCACTTTATGTCACATAGGCAACTCCAATCAAGGGTCATTCAAGCCCACAACTTCCCTCTCCAGGAGTCTAAAGTCGTGCAAGGCACATTTCATTCAATTTTATCATTCCTCCTGAATGGTAGATCTTGTTACAGGATCTGAAGGAGAACCGGAAATCGACCAACGAGAAACGGTTGACTAAGCGACGGTGCGATTTAGATGTAGTTGCCTTAGGTTACTACTTGTATTTTGTGGAGTTCAATCTCTAGCACTCTTTTGTTCACAACCATTTTGGACTAGTGTTGTGATCTCAGTTGTTTAGTATGTCTTTATGTATGAAGTATGTTGTAAGTACTTGAGATATTATAAGTTTGGTGCATAGTATTGCTAAAAAAAAAAAAAAAATTATCCGCTGCGAATATTGCGTAGTGCTAGATGCATGTTAGGAACATTGCATCTTATATGTCATGAGTGGGGCAGGTAATCTTGTGTTGCATGTCTTGAAACTTCAGATGTCTGTCCGATCCCAAGCGGAATCTATGGGCGTCACAAGAATAAATAATTATTATTTTAAAGATGAATAGCACCTTTATTTTTTGATCTAACTAATGTTGTATTCGAACCGAGTGAGGAGCTTAAACTGTCCGAGCATGCTTGTTTAGTAAGTTAAGGAGCTTGGACTCAAGCTTAGCTTGTGAGGGTCACACTTATACGAGAGAAGGAATCCACTCCCACAGGCAAAGTGTAACAGATTCAATGGATGAATTTTTTTAAATTTTAGGAACGTCGTGAAAACTCAGGAAATGTCTCACAAATTGAGCAATTGGTATGTTTTAGTCTGTAAGTATAGTTAATCATACTACTCACTATGATGCAAGAAAAAGGATTTTATTTATTTGAAGTACTTAGGAGTATCAGAATGAGAAGCGATTTGCACAATTAGTCTCAAATAAATATTTAGAATTTTATGGCACAATAAAATGATTTTCGTTTTTTGGACAACAACTATTTAGAAATACTTTTTGATTTTTTAGAGAAACATAGGAGTTAAATTTCGCAAAATGAAGTATGCTTTTAATTTCATAAGATTATTTAGGATTTTATGGTGCGATGTTATTTTCATTATTTTTGGATGAATAGTGACTCGTGTAAGTGCCATGTGCAATCCAGTTGTTTTTAGATTACAATGTGGAATATCCAAATCAGTCTAAAAAAATTTCACTTGGACACTTGGCTAGATCTTAATCACACTTGGTGAATAGTATAAGACACTTGGCACCAAGAGGAACTATGAGATGGAAATGTGAATGAAAGGAAGGAAAATCAAGCGTTGTGATTACACGACCTAAGCCAAACACTATTTCATCCAACCATTCATTTACAAGCCAAACCAAAGAGGGTTTCAACCTTAGTGAAATCCCAGATACATGAGATCCAATTGAAACCCCAAAACCTTGGTGAAAACTGAAACCCTAAAAGGTTTCTCCAAACCCCAAATTGGTTACCCCAAACCCTAATTGCTAACCGGTTTTAGTTTAGTGTTTAACCACTTGATTAAATCACTTCTACATACTATTACCTATTTAAATTTATGTCTTCATACTCTTATTTGTTTTTTTATACCATAGTATTTTTATTGGGTAAAGAAAAATTAAATTTGAGCTTGACATAAACTGAAACCCTGAGCTAAACCCTACTAAAATCCTAAATGAGACCCAATCGGTTTAGCCCACTAAGGCCCACGAAATTGCACTACCAATGTAAGGCTTTTAGATGAAGTTTCCCTTTCCCTTTCTATGAGTGTCCTTTCACTATCCAAGTCAGCCTAAATAGTGATTGGATGAGAGGCCAAAAAGCAACCTCAAAACCACCACCCTTCATTGCCAATAGTAACCCAAAACCATGGGCAGTATGGCACAAGATTTTCATCACTTTTGGTTGACAACCCATCACCAAAAAGTCACCCTCACATCCCCTCTCAACCCTTCCAGTAGTATAAGTGTTGTCCATGGCCATTCCTTTAGTCTTTTGTCACTTTTGAAATACTTTCTTGGAGAGGACTCAAGGAGAAGCTTCAAACAGCTTTCCTCTTTGAGTCTAATTTCCAATGGTATATTTTGTGTGATTTTATTTGAGGTATTGATTGGTGAAAGGTCTGTGTAAGCATTTAAAGGTCATATTGGGTGATAAACTGGACATTGTGTGATTCTTTGATTTTTTTAATGATGTTCTTGACAAGATCTTGGCCTGATCTTTTTATGGTTTGTAGTTAACATATTAATATGAAAGTTTGATGAATATTTGTTGCATGTTAAAAGTTTTTTATAAGAGTTTTGCATAGATCTAGAAAGTTGGAAATTGAGTGTATGAAAATAATTTCTGTTTGGGAAAGCTTAGGTCTTTTGCTATGAAAGCATGCTCCTATGACTTTGATATTCACATGTGTCACTCGTAGGACATTGATCTATGTGTTAAAATGTTATTTTGAAGATTTATGGTGTTGATATTAAGAATATGAATTTTTATGCATGCAAAGGTTCGGTTAGGTCTTATAATTGAGGCTCACGGATGGATTTGAGGTTCTATACAATTTTTGCAAGGTGATCTTAGGTTTGATGCTTAGATCTGTTTTAGGACTTTAATATGAAACATATATTGTTTCTTGATGATTTACTTCATGGAAAACTTCTAGAGGTTTGATAAAAACCCAAAACATATAGTATTAAGTTTTGGAGTATAGGTACAAATTGATTGCGTTGAATGTTATTTTGTGAATTCTGTGATTTTGATTTAATTTTTTAAAGCATGACAGTCCTTATAATTGTTTTATGAACATATTTAGAGTATGTCTATGAACTTTTGGAGTTCTTGGAATTATTTTGAAAATGGATAGACCAAGAACATCAATAGTTGTTCTTTGTGGTCTAAAACTTGAAGTTTTGACATGAAGGAAGTTGTGAATTTTATGGTATAAGTCTTTGGTGTTTGTTCTAGCATGATATTAAAGCATATGATATGATTTTGTATGTTGCATGATCTGATTTTAGCATGAAAGTTGGAGTTTGAAAGAATTGAAACAAAAATCAAGGATTTTAGTCTTAATATGTTTTGGCTCATGTTTGGTTCTTGTAGTTATGTTTTGATTTAAAATTTTCTAATTAGATATTTGGATTTATGACAAAATTTATATAAGGAATGTAAATTTTGGTAAGTTTTGGAGTTAAGATGTGAAGTGGTCATTTTCCCACAAGTAGGGGTAAAGTAGTAATTTTATTTTAAATCAGTAATTTAATTTTTCTAAGTTCACTAGTAAGGAGTTTCTAACCTTTAGAGATGTCTTCTTACAGTTCTTGTTATTCATGCTTAATTTTGTCACATTTCAATCGCTATAAGTTAGCCTCTAACATACTTTCAGTATACTTGTGTATGTATGGTGGTAAGAAACCATCATCCATGTTTATTATACTTATTATAAAAGTCATATTATATCATACTATGATTTATTTCAAGTACTGATTTATGTATGAGTAAGTTAGCCTCTAACTTATAAAAGACATTTGGAAGATATTCTTCATTCACTTTCTAAATTGAAAAGTACTTCAATATGTTTTTTTTTTTTTTTTTTTTTTGTTCGAGACTTCAAGGAGGCTAGAAGCTCAGCGTCTTCATCGACAAGGAGACCAAAACTCCAATCTTAGTGTTTAGTCCTTGCTCAGGTAGGTTCACTCCTACGACTATGCTAGTAATATGGGGTAAATGCTTGTTGGTATTGTGGCACCCTTGGACGTCGGTAGTTCCCCGTCAAGGAACCGCAGTGCCCAGGATGCTAACAGGTCGACTAGATTTCTCGTTTCCTCCAACAAGGTATGTGCTCATAGGCTACGCACACGTGAGTCGCAGTGGTTTGCAGTAAAATTGTTAAAGGGGGATTAGTCGAAGACTGATCTAATCAATACCAGAGATATATTAAGTCCTGTTTGGATTCAGAGATGAGTTGAGATAAGTTGAGATGATTCTAGATAAATTGAATAAAATATTATTAGAATATTTAATATTATTATTATTTTGAGATTTGAAAAAGTTGAATTATTTATTATATTTTGTATGAAAATTTAAGAAAGTTGTAACGATGAGATGAGATGAGTTGATGTGAGTTTCGAATACAAACAAGGGTTAAATAAATCCTCAATAATAGTACTAGCCATAAGGGTGTAAAACTTTTCTTCGAATAGAGAAAACTAACTAGTTTCGGTTAGTTTGAACCAGACCAATTAAGGGACCGTTCGGTCTTGGTCCAAGAAAGGGAAGAAATTGAGTTTTTGGTCCAATCTCAAGGTAGGGCTTTTTCATCCCAAACCGGACTAAATTTAATATAAAAGTTTTTAAATAATTTTTTATATGATATTTAATCTTTTAATATTTATATAAATTAAAAGCAATAATCATGTAATTTTCTGTAACTAATTATAAGTAATTATTTGATTCTTTTCTAATCTAACTATTTATACTTAGATTATATAAAAAATAAAGGTTAAAAATTTCAAGACAAAGTATTAACGCTTAAGTATTGATAGTACACATATTATTAGCATTATTAATTTATTATACATTATTAAAATATTTAATTAGTGTGACGCCCTCAAATCTCGTTTGGGATTTGATGGAGACTGAAGCATCAAGAAATATAACACAAGGTCACATATCCCCCCCCCCGGTTCATGACAGTCAACATGTAATGCATTTAGCATGTTATTAGTAGTATACAATAATCGCAATGGAAAAATTTAAAACTAATAAAAGATTGAGCAATTTAATAGAGTACCAAATAAGAATACTATTTATCCCAAAAGTAACTTGATTTAAAATTCTTCCAAGACAAAATAAGGGTCTAAACCACGACCCTATTCCCAAAATTATCCAAATGTAATCCATGTCCTATATCACCAGATCAGAAATTTGCATTTCATGTGTCCATAAGATCTCTTGTGCCTTGGATATGAATTCCCAAGCCATTATTACATAGTCGTTCACGTAATCAAAACGATTTATGAGGGTAAGCGCTTCTTCGAGTTAAGGGGTCCATTGCGACATGTATTCTTCATTGAGTATATCCTGAATCTCTATGGGAAACATGAGGTGGCTTCTAGGTAAGAGACAACTACGCTATAATGGGCTTTTATTGTGAACTCATTCTCAATCAAATCAGGCAACTCATCCATCCTTCTTATTATATTCGAGTTCTGCCACAATTTCTACCATCCAGGAGAAATGGTAGTGTGACTAACCGCTCATTCTCTCTTGATTGGTCATGAGTCTTGCATTTGCATTTTAAATTTTGAAGTTGTGTTTTAAATTGACAGATGATTTTTAAATGGAGCCCAATTTTTTAAAGTCTTCGAAATATTTTAAATGTCCAAAATTATTTTAAATGGGGTAGTTGTGACGCCCTGAGTCTTTCGCTTACGATTGGACGAACATCTGAAGCGTCGTGACTTGCAACACAAGGTTACCTACCTTCTTTCATGACATATAAGATGCAAGAGCAATACTGCACAACCTCCCCAAACTCCACACCACATTTTTTTTTTAAAATTTTAAATATTTTAATATTTTTTTTGAGTTTGTTCTTTTTAAACTAATTCAATTCTTCTATTCATATATTAAATATTTGATAAAAGAAAAAAATAATAAAAATTAAAAAAAGTGTGGTGTGTGGAGGTTGTGTGAATAGTAGGAGGTTGTGTAGATTTCTTCAAGATGCAATATTCCTAACATGCTTATAGCATTATGCAATATTTGCAGCGGATAATATTTTTTGAGCAATACTATGCACCAAACTGATATATCCCAAATAGTTAAAATATAATCCATGCATACTTGACCAAATAAACCTCCATGATTACAGATCAAGTCTCAAAACGTGGGAGACCATGCTCCATAATTATATTACCAAAATACATTATTGAGCCATTTCGTTGAGTAACTCGAGTAACTCGACTAAAGAGGCCAGAATACTGTAAAAAAACCTAACTATGGAAGTTGTAAGCTCCGCGTCGGGTCTGTGGCATCTAGTCAACCTCCTCCAGTCTGCCAGTGTTCGCACCTTGCTTTGATCCTGACACATCGCCTACCATTTAGGGGGAATGATAGTTGGGACTATCACGGTGAGATTTAATTATAAATCTCAACAAATTAACAGGAAACTTCCATATAGATTAATGATGTATGCATGGCAGTAAAGGCATGAATGTGTAATCAAAGTTAATAATAAGCATAACAAAATTTGACATAACATGGCATGAATTGATATAACTTGGACTGAAATGCGAACTAAATTGGAAACTTGACGTGACATGAACTTGAAACTGAGACTTGACTTGACATGACCTGAACGTGAACTGACTTAGACATGAATGTGAACTGAAACATGACATGAACGTGAAATACATGAATTTGGGGATCTTGTTCAATAGACTTAATTAATAAAGTGACCATACGGGTGCCACACGGGTCCCTTTGAGCCGTGTGTCCATGTAAATTACTACAACATAACATATGTATCTACACCAGCTGTGTGTATGTTAATACGTACTCCACAGTTGTTGTGGCCCCATGTATTCTATGTGTCACAATTGTTGTGTCTCACATAGTGTATGCTCCATAGTTGTTGTGGCCTCATGAATTGTTTGTGCCACAATTGTTGTGGACAAAACTAAATTAAAATATGGCTTCATCGACGTTAGTGCCTGGCGCGCTACGGTGACTAGCTAGTTAGGCCTCATTCGTAACCTGTTGATTGTATTTCGTCAACTTAGAAAATTTCACATCTATTTAGACACTCCAGCGTGAACAAAGGAGTTCCACTAGGATATTACCACATCCTAGCACTTAGGGTCGTGATTGACATGAATAATTTGACATGACTGTTCTCGAATACACAAACTGCAATCAAGACGAAATGTGACATGAATATGAAAGGAAAGAAGTCCTGACGTAGCGTAACATGTCATGAAATTAAGATGACAGACATGATGTACTTGATAGAAAATATTTCGTAGCATGACATAACATGTAATAGACAATATTTCGTAACATGACATAACATGTAACAGATAATATTTTGTAACATGGCATAACGTGTAACAATGAATATTACATGATGTGACATACATGTAACAGATGAAATACATGACATGACATACTTTCAACATATAAGAATGCATGACTGAATATATTGTGTAATATATAAGTATTTTGTGACAGTATACATAATGTGTAACAGATGAACATGTAATGACATGGCATGACATGACATATATGATAACATACGAACATAACTGTAGTTCCCCTACCCATCACACATACACAATAAATAAATAGTAAGTTAATAGCTAACTTATTTCAATTGTCACGTTCTACGAGAATAAAATGCAAAACACGAGGAACTGTAAAAGAATATTTTAAAAGTTAAAAATTTAATCACTAACAATTAGAAACATGAGAAAAGCTAACTTATAGTAAAATTATCATTTTACCCTTTACATGTGAGAAAATGACCATTTTACCCCTAACTTAAAGATTTTGCATCCTAACTCTAAAAATATCAAAATTTACATTCCTCATGTAAATTTTGTCCTAAACTAAAATATAAATTTAGAAAAATTTAAAACAAAACACAACTATGGAAACTCACCATGGCCGAAACATCCATAGACTATTTCTCTTGATTTTTGTTGCAATTCTTCCAACGTCAAAACTCATGATTAAATCAAAATTTTACAATAAAGATCTTCCTATCCTAAGTTGAAAAACATACTTAAAACATCCATTAAAAAGAAATGCTAATAATCACCACCAAACTTTTTAACCAAAAACAAACCATTGAATAACAAGTTTTGACCTTATTCAAAACGTCTCCAAGAATTTGAAAAATTTAAATCTTACTCCTATCATATTCATAACATCATCTTAAGAATAATCATGCTTTAAATTATCAAACAAAAGTCACAAAAAATCACAAAACAACACTTGGAGTTTTCTTAATCTTGGCACTTAGTACCATTAAACTAAGGATTAGATAAGTTTCTTTGGAGGTGGGGGGAGGGATTTATTTTTGGAGAGCGATTTTCTCGAATCTATCGTTTTGGATCGTGATTAGGTTTCAACTAGGGCTTTGCCTATGGAGGCGTCCCTTGGCCCTTTGGTGTCGTCGGTACCGGTAGGGTCTTCATCTGATGGTGGGAAGAGTGGTGCTGGGGGGGATCAATGGTAAGGATGAGGGGCATGTGCCGAGGACCTACGTTCAAGCTTTGTCGCGGATAAATGATCCATCAAGTTTCAAGATTCCTGTGAGATATCCAGTGGAGGTGGATGGCGAATTGAGTTTTGTGTTTATATAGGCGGAGATGTCGAAAGCGGCGGAGGGGTTTCGGTTTGCGCTGGTTTTGAATTTTTTATGTACGAGACTATCTATTGATGCGGTTTGGTTGGCTATTGTGAAGATGTGGGGGCTGTTAGAGATACCTACTGTAAGCTTCATGGATGATTATCACGTCCTGGTGCAGATGGAAAGTGAGAGAGATTTTGTGCATGGGTGGGCGCGAGAGGGGTGTTTGATCGAGGGGTGCAGTTTTCAGATATTTCGTTGGACAATGGATTTCTCCTTGGCTGAGGAACCTTCATTGGCAGCACAATGGATCTTTTTGCCGGGATTGCCGTTGCATCTGTATTGTCAGGATTGTCTTCAAATTCTGGCTACCAGGTTTGGCAGATATCTTGGCACGGACAATGCCACTTTGAACAAGACTTGGGCGACGGGTGCTAAGATTTGTGTGGAGATGGATCTAGCGGTTGAGTTGGTTCAAGGTTTTAAGATTGTGGTAGCAAACAAGAAGCGATGGCAGCCTGTTCAGTTTGAAAAATTGGGATTCTATTGTTCTAAGTGTAGGCATCAAGGGCATACTGATGTGGTGTGTAGATTGGGGCAGACTGGTGTTCTCTGTGCTCTGGAACAAAGGGAAAGGGGAAAGCAGGCTGTGCGCAAGGATGTTTGGCAGGAAAAACCTGCTCCAAAGTCTGTAAAGGACACTCAGGCTGTTGAGGAGATGCCAAATGTGGAGGCCTTGCCTTCGGGTGCAGTACTGATTGGGGAAAGGCAGATGGAGGGTGAGAAAGCAGGGGGTTCACAGGTTGGGAATAATCAAGTGGGGGATCCTCCAAAGTAGTCTAGTGGGGTGAGGGGGTTGGCCGAGGTGGAGGTTCACATAAAAGAGGTAAGTGAGGAGAGTAATGTAGTGGTGGCGCTGCCTGAGGGTGTGGCCTAGGAGAAGGCATGTGAAGTGTCTCGAAAGGAGGTAAGGATGACGGTTTGAAGGATAATAATGGTGTGGTTGATATGGGGTGCAATTGTAAAAATAAGCTAGTGATGAAGGGAAAACAAAGGCTGAGGTGGTTTAGTGGGCAAGCTTCCCCTGTGGTGGATTTTCTTTTGATGGATGAGGGAAATCACTTGGCGTGGGATAGTGGAGGCTCCTCAAGGTTTATTGTGGATGCACTGGACATAGAAGGGAGGGGTGTAGCGCCTGAAACTGATATTAGAGATAGTCATATCTCGGATTGTGAATAGGAGGAATCTATTGCACAACTTGATGTTGACAGGGGGTATGAGTCCAATTTGGAGACCGGAAGGTCTTCATATAGAGAGGCGGGGAATACCAAGATCGTGGGGTTGAGGCAGTCAAAGATGGTGTTGTCCAGGTCCTAAAAACTTACAACATGATTGAATCAGTTCTAGTGTGGGACGTCTGTGACTTACGTACGTCACGGAGACGCTTGAAACAGTTAGTGAATAAATGGAAGGTTCATATTGTTGCTATTCTAGAACTGTTTGCAGGGGAGGACAAGTTACCAGGTCTTGCAAGTTATCATGGTTCCAGTCTTATTGTTCAAATGCGGTGGTAGGAGGGAAGGTGTGGCTTCTGTGGCAAGATCCGTTTGAGGTAGATATTATTGATATGTCAGATCAATTTTTGACAGGTTGCTTTCAGGTTGCGGATCAAAAGTTGGTTTTAACATTTGTTTATGCTAAATGTACCTATGAAGAGAGGAGGGACCTTTGGCAGGTGCTGGAGGGTCATGATGGTATCCTTTCGTGGTTGGTGGCAGATGATTTCAATATTATACGCGATGATGGTGAGTGGATTGAGGGTAATCTGAGACCGCTGGTGGTGATGGAGGAATTTAATTAGTGCTTAAATTCGTGTGGATTTATGGAGTTGCCGGTGAAGGGGCGTAGGCTATCTTGGTGCAATGGACAATCTGGGTGTGCGCGTAGCTGGGCTCGTTTGGACCATGTGGTGATGAACACCAGGTTTTTGCGTGGCTATCCTTCAGTTTCCATGGAGTATGTTAATCGGAAGAAATCAGACCATTGTCCTATGATTATAAGGGGATCGATGATGGAGGATAGATACGGTCCAGTGCCGTTTAGATTTCAAAACATGTGGACAACTCATGCTTCATTTCAGGAGTGTGTTGTTATGGTTTGGAGGGATCCTATTGTAACGCCCGTCCTTGTGGTGAGACTTTTTACAAAAAATATATTTTTTTTTTATTAAAGGACGACGGGAAATACAGTCCGATTTAAAACTTTTCACTTGCATACCCAGGTTGCGAGACTTCACGTTTATAAATTAAAATGTGTTTTGACAATAAAAGAGGTTTACAGAGAAAAACATAAATCTTATAATAAAAAGGCCTCTCGTACGTTTAAAACTCGTGCCTAGACTTCCGTGCTTTTCCCCATGGGCCGTGTCCGTCCCGATCATGCAGTTCCTGTGGGGGGAGGGACATGCATAAAAACTAAAATGAGTCGAAGACTCGTAAGCATTACTTCATACAGTTAAAATATAACAATATAGGTTTTCATTCATGCATTCATCACTCGTACATACTATTACATGCATGCATACGTGTCAGACGTTCGTTCATTTGAAAACGTCACTGGACGGGATTTTTCTCTTTTAAACATGGGCATCCTTTTCGTAAAACGTTTTTCCCGTTAGTGCCTTCATTTCTTCAAGTTCGTGCATTCATGCGTTCATACATACATGCATACATCCATTCGTTCTTATCACTTTCATAAGCCAGTACACAATGTTACGCCCCGTGTGTTGGGGTTAGCGGTCTTCCTTTGGACCCGGATTTTGCCCGTGGCCACGGGTTGTGAATCCCTTTCATAGGGGCAGCACTGGGTGCATTTCCAGTACTACTTACCCGGCATTGCAATTTGCTCATTCATTAGTACCCTTTTCATTCATTTATGTGGCCGTTACGTATCTTCATACATTTCATGCTTTCATATCTTTCTTTCTTGCTTTTCATTCATTTGACATGGACTTTTAATTCAGTTATTTCTTTCTTTTAACAGTCCTTTCTTTTCATGAGAAAACATTTCTTTTCATGGAAAAACATCGTTTGGGGCGTAAGCCCGAAAATGGTCTTTTCCTTTTTCAGTTCGTTTCAGTTCTATCCTTTCGTTAACAGTTCGTTCGTAAAAACTTCATTTAAGAACATACATGGGCTTAAACATCAACTTTCATGGCATCCCATAAGCATCACCTTGAACGTCGTCAATCATGGCGTCCACAAGCATCACCTCGTGGCGCACATGAGAGCGTTGGTTTGTAGTATTCATAAAAGCATCCATTGTCATGCCTTTCATGGATTTTCATCAGTTTGTGGATTTTCTTGGAAAATACATACAATAGATACAGCGTATAGTCATCCATTCGCATGCGTACAATTAATACTTTGGGTGCATAAACAGGGGCTGCCAAGGAGGGGCCATACATACTTATACATTTGAACACTTAGCATTTTCTTTCATAAAGCGTCTTTCGTTTCTTTTCATGAGCATCTTAAAGGAAAAGCATTTCTTGTATCTTGGAAAACTCTAGAAGAGTATGAACGTAACACTTACCTGGACTCCATGCTATTTGCATGTCATGCAGTCCATTCATGTGCTTGTCAGATGGCAACCTACATGCATACACATAACCTTAACGTCATTCTCTATCTAATGCATAATCAACTTAAACTAGAAATAGAACTACACTTTCCTTAGAACACTCTCCTTCTATCCCGTGCACTTACATGCCCTTCACTATGTTAAACCCTTCGGGGACCACTTACGGTCACCACATCTTCCAACTCAAAGTCTTGCCTCGAGTGCTCATCCACTAAAGTGAACCCATGATTCACCTTAGGATTAAGACACTAAGACATTCGTCTTACTCTTCTTACAACCACATTCCGATGCATGATTCCAACCGATAGAATCATGCATCCCAATCCTAACAATACGTCCATCACTACCTTCACGCGTCTTAGCCCACACTAAATCCTCATTCCCATCCATACAAGCCACACAGCTCTAAGTCAACTCTGAGGCTTAAGCACCGTGTAACTGTACTAATGACAGATTACCCATTACATATGGTGAATCCATCCGACACGTGTCTCACCATGTTACACATGTACCTTACCCCTTTATCACCTAAGATCAACATATAACATGTTGATCACCTGCTCGTAGGGACAAGAGCCATACTCCGATACCAACCTTCTCTTAACCCGGCTAGCATGACTCTTCATGCTACCCATCCCTTTTGACAGTTCATCCCAACACTTAACACGACAAGACTCCATTCACAACTACACCTTATGTCACGTCACATAGCCCAAGATTGCTCCAGAGCTACACTGTGACCTTGTCACGTTACCCAACATTCTGCTACGTCAACTCCTAACTCTTCAGGAGTACGATTCCTCACGTAGTCCCGTCACATCGTGACATCTCGTCACGTTCCCATTACGCCATTCCTACACTCTAACATTTCACCCGTCATAAGCATGACTGCCCATAACCACGCCACTTCGTGACGTTGCCCAGTCATGCTTCCGCTGCGTACTCTCACACTCGTTCCACTACTTCGCCCATCACAAGCATGACTGTCAATAGTCATGTCACTTCGCAACATTCCTCAGTCATGCTTCCGCTGTGCACTCTTATACTTGTCCTTCTACTTTACGCATACTCCTAGCCATAAGTCCATCACGGTGACACTTGCCACCTCATACTACAGGCTACACCATAACTTATTCGGGACATTGTTCCACAGTTCCTGACACTACCCATCACGTTCCATGCCCATCAATCACATAACCATCCTTAACTCTACGACATGCCTCACGGAGTGTCGCTGCCACGTGGAGTACACTCCACGTATACTCCATTCATACATCTACGCCACATCACCTCTATGGCGTACAGGCCATATGGTGCATCAATCCACCACATGGAGTACATTCCGCATGTACTCCCCTCATACACAACATGCCACATCTCCATTATGGCTTACTCGCCATATGGTACATCACTCCATCACTTGGAGTACACTCTACGTGTACTCCCTTTACATACGCTACATCACCATTACGGCATATCAGCCACATGGTGTATCACCCCGTCATACGAAGTACATTCCACATGTACTCCCTTCATACACATTACGCCACACAGAGTACACTCAGTGTGTACTCTTCCCGTTCCACAGTATACCAGGAGAGTATATTTTACATATACTCTCATTGTCTCACACCACGCCACACAGAGCACACTCAGCGTGTACTCATCTCATTCCACATATACCACGCCACCATTACAACAAAGTTCACAACACTACATAGCGCACTTCCCAATTATGCCCAACACTTCACCGCACACTACACGGCATAATACATCTCCACCCAACACATATATGCCCAACACCTCACATACGCCGAATGCCCAACACTTCACTACATAGAATGCCCAACACTTCATCACACAACACCCCATCATAATACCACAACTCCACAAATACCAACAACACAGTCCACAACCTAGTCAACTAATCAATATCTAACATAATTAACGAGGGATAGAGGGTTATACCATCAACGGGATAACCCGTGCGTTGCTCGTTGATCGTCACAGCCGATGATGTCGGAAGTGTCGTACGTGGCGGTTGACCCACGTACGTTAATAGTTTAGGCATTTGGATAGCTGATGTGGTCTTGGAAGGGCTCGTGATGGCCTTGTGATGGCGGTGAAAGGGGGTACACAGCATATCTAGCCGTGTACAGTGGCGGTCAATCACGCGCAGTGACTGTCCATCACGTGCAGTGGTTACCCACCACATAAAGTGGTGGTTTGGACCTATGGCTCGGCTAAGGGAGGTGCGGTGGATCTCGTGGTGGCGTCGAGGTGGTGCCACGATGGTAGTTCAAGGCCGTGAAGTGGATGAGAGGCCGTGGGAGAGTGAGAGAGAGAGATCGGGGCCGTAGGTGGTAGGGTTGGCTTGGTGGCGGCCTAAGGAGGCTCAAGGTGGCGGTTATCGGCCGTGGGTGGTGGCGCACGATGGTGGAGGGGTGCAACCCGTGCGTTGGAGAGAGGGAGAAGCCGTGCATGAGTGAGAGGCTTGAGAGGGGTGGAGAGCTTGGCTGACTTGGAGGAGCTCGGGGAGGAGCCAAGGTGGCCGTGGGTGCCGCGTAGCGTGAAGAGTCATGCTAACCGGGTTAAGAGAAGGTTGATATCGGAGTATGGTGCTTGTTTATACAAGCAGGTGATCAACATGTCATATGTTGATCTTAGGTGATGAATGGATAAGGTACATGTGTAATCTGGGTAGACATATGTGTTGGACGGATTCACCATATGTAATGGGTAATCTGTCATGAGAATAGTTGCACGGTGCTTAAGCCTCAAAGTTGGCTTAGAGCCGTGTGGCTTGTATGGATGGGAATGATGATTAGTTTGGGCTAAGGTACATGAAGATAGTGACAAGCGTATTATCTAGGATTGGGATGGGTGATTCCATCGATCGGAATCATGCGTCAGAATGTGGTTGTAAGAAGAGTAAGACGAATGTCTTAGTGTCTTAATCCTAAAGTGAATCATGGGTTCACTTTAGTGGATGAGCACTCGAGGCAAGACATTGAGTTGGAAGATGTGGTGACCGTAAGTGGTCCCTGAAGGGTTTAACATAGTGAAGGGCATGTAAGTGCACGAGATAGGAGAGTGTTCTAAGGAAAGTGTAGTTCTATTTCTAGTTTAAGTTGATTATGCATTAGATAGAGAATGATGTTAAGGTTATGTGTATGCATGTAGGTTGCCATCTGACAAGCACATGAATGGATTGCATGACATGCAAATAGCATGGAGTCCAGGTAAGTGTTACGTTCATACTCTTCTAGAGTTTTCCGAGATACAAGAAATGCTTTTCCTTTAAGATGCTCACGAAGGCATGACAATGGATGCTTTTATGAATCCTACGAACCGACGCTCTCATGTGCGCCACGAGGTGATGCTTGTGGATGCCATGATTGACGACGTTCAAGGTGATGCTTATGGATGCCATGAAAGCTGACGTTTAAGCCCATGTATGTTCTTAAACGACGTTTTCTATGAACGAACTGTTAAAGAAAGGATAGAATTGAAATGAACTGAAAAAGGAAAAGACCATTTTCGGGCTTATGCCCCAAACGATATTTTCCCATGGAAAGAAATGTTTTCTCATGAAAGGACTGTTAAATGAAAGAATGAACTAAATGAAAGCTTCAGTTCTTTTGAGCTGACATGAATGAATGAATGAAAAGCAAAGAAAGACATGAAAGTATGAAATGTATGAAGATACGTAATGACCATATGAATGAATGAAAAAGGTACCAATGAATGGGCAGATTACAATGCCGGGTAAGTAGTACTGGAAGTGCACCCAGTGATCCCCCTATGAAAGGGATTCCAAACCCGTGGCCGCGGGCGGAATCCGGGTCCAAAGGAAGACCGCTAACCCTAACACACGGGGCGTAACAGTGTGTAATGGCCTATGAAAGTGATAAGAACGAATGGATGTATGCATGTATGTATGAACGCACGAATGCACGAACCTTTAAGAAATCAAGGCACTGACGGGGGACACATTTTAAAGAAAGGAAAGCCTTTTGAAAGAAAAACCCAGTCCAGTGACGTTTTCAAAAGAACGCACATATGACACGTATGCATGCACGTAATAGTATGTACTAATGATGAATGCATGAATGAAAACCTATATTGTTATATTTTAACTATATGAAGTAATACTTACGAGTCTTCGACTCATTTTAGTTTTTATGCATGTCCCTCCCCCCTCAGGAACTGTATGATCGGGATAGACACGGCGCATGGGGAAGAGCACGGAAGTCTAGGCACGAGTTTTAAACGTACAAGAGGCCTTTTTATTTCAAGATTTATGTTTTTCATTGAAAACCTCTTTTATCCCAAAGCACATTTTAATTTATAAACGTTGAGTCTCGCACCCTGGGTATGCAAGTGAAAAGTTTTAAATCGGACGGTAATTCCCGTCGTCCTTTAATAAAAATATTTTGTAAAAAGTCCTACCACAAGGACGAGCGTGACAAGAAGAGGAGGTTCGGGAGGCCCTTTATTCCATTTCGAGATTGAGTAGTCCGGGGCCAGATGGGTTTGGTTCGGCTTTCTATTTGTCTTGTTGGGAAATTGTTAAGGATGATGTCGTAGCAGCTGTGGGGGATTTCTTTTCAGGGCAGGTCTTACCCAGATTTTATTCCCCAGCTTTTATTGTGCTAATCTCTACAGTGCAGGATCCGAAGTCTTTTGACAAATTTTGCCCTATAAGCTTATGTTCTGTGGCTTATAAGATTTTTTCAGAAATTTTAGTAAGGTGAATGACGTCGCTCCTTCATTGGCTAATTTCTCATAAGCAAGGTGCTTTCGTTTCAGGCAGGAGTATCTTTGAAAAATGATATTTGCTATCTTGGTGCACCGCTGGTTGTGGGAAGAATGAATACAAGAATAGTTGAGCCGTTAGTCAGGAAGTTTCAGGAAAAAGTGGCAGGGTGGAAAGTAAAGTTGCTCTCTTAGGGTGGGCGTGTGGTTCTTATTAAACATGTTCTAGCAAGCTTGCCTACTCATTTGCTGCTGTGATTCATATGCCGAAGATGGTTTTGAAGAAATTAAATTCCCTTCTAGCTTCCTTTTTTTGGGGGGAAGAGCATGGTAGGAATAGGAGGAAATGGAGGTCGTGGTCCAAATTGTGTAAACTTACGGTGGAAGGGGGGGGATTGGTGTGCGAGATTTTGCAGAGGTGCAAAGGGTGTTGCATATGAAATTTGCGTGGCATTTATTATCATTAAATAATTTGTGGACGAGGTTTTTTAAGGCAAAGTATCTAAAGGGGAAGCATTTTCTAGAGACAATAGTGAGGAACTCAGATTCCATGTTTTGAAAATCTATTTGTTGTGTTATGCTAGAGGTTATTGAGAATATGTCAGTTAAAGTAAGGGAAGGAGCTGTTTATTTTTGGTTCGACCATTGGTTGGCGAGGGGGGTGCTTGTAGCAGAAGTGCGTTATATTAATCAGCCTAATTTGGAGGTGAAAGAGTGTTGAGTGGATGGGAAATGGGATTGGGAGTTACTGGGCTCTCTAGTGGACTCAAATGTGGGTGCTGACATTCTAAGGGAGATTCCAAGGAGAAGAGAGGGGCTTGACATTCGGGTGTGGCATCCTGGTGTGGATGGGATGTTCTCGACTAGAACGACATGGGAGATCACTCGGTTTAAGGAGCCACAACTTGAGGGTTTGGACTGTGGAAGGCATGGTTTAAGGAGCCACAAATATGTAAGTGTGCATGTGGAAGGCATGGTTTAATTGTCTTCCTGTGGAGGAAAGGGTGCAGTCGGTGGGTGTCTCTTTGGCACCAAAGTGTATCTTTTGTTCCATAGGAGGGGTGGAGGATTGGGATCATGTTTTGTGTAAGGAGTTTGTGGCATCTAAAGTTTGGCGTCGAGCATCATCTTTCCTTAAGTGTTCTGTGCATGGGTTTCAATGAGTGGTGGCGAGATGTAGAGTGTGGTTTAATTGTTCGAAGAAGTTGATGTAGCTTGGGGTCTTAATTGAAATCATGCCGGCCCTAATTTCTTGGAGGCTCTGGAAGTGGAGATGTAATGCTCGGATGCAGGGGAGGTATGATTCGGTGGATGTAATTTGGTGCTCTATCAAATATTGGTTGATGGTCATTTCGTCTAAGCTACTAAAAGTAAAATCTTTATCAAGTTTTGACCGCAGGATTATTACTGAGTTGGGTATCCCAGTGACGGAGGTGGCTACAAGAAGACCGAAGCTAGTTTCGTGGGCCAAACCAAGGGATGGATGGGTGAAATTAAATGTAGATGGTTCGTGTAGAGGTAATCCAGGTATTTGTGGTGGAGGTGGGGTTATTAGGGATGATATAGGGTGTTTTTTGGCTGCTTTCTCTACTAAGTTTGGTTTTGGTACTAATAATGAAGCGGAGTTAAGGGCACTTATTGGTGGTTTAACGCTTTGTAAAGAATTGGGATACAGGAATTTGGAGATAGAAAGTGATTCAACTTTGGAGGTTAATTGGCTTAGGGAGAAGGAGTGAATGGTGTGGTACCTCTGGGATTATTGGGAGGAAGAGGGGACTGATTGCATCTATATGTCTTTGTCTGAATTGCCTAGTCGTGCTCAAGGTTTGCTTCGGTTGGATTTGCTGGGTTTGCCAAGTCTTAGGATATGAGTTTTGTTGTTTCTTGTTTTTTGAGTTGTGGGTGGTATTGGTTAATTTGTTGGTTTTTTATTCTTTGGGTTAATGTATTTTTTTCGGTGCTTTGTAACTAAGGCATTCCTACGTCATAAGGGGTCACTATTGTACATATGACTCTAACTCGTAAATAAATAAAAATACACTTGGAGTTTTGGTTCTACACTTAGTCCAAAAACAAAAACTTTTCTTTAACTAGCTTTGATCAATCTCTTGATCTATGGATTAAAAAGTTGATATCTTCAAACTAAAACATCACATAGTTTAAAAATATGTCCTAAAGAAGATCCAACAATCAAAATTAAATTCACATGACTAAAAATTAATAAAACATGGATCTAACCCAAAAAATCAAATGTTAGGCCTAACCGAAATCCTCTTATATAGAAAAATCATATCTTTGAAACTAGTACTAAATATCTTCAAAACAACATCATAACATGCATATAAGTGGCTTAGATCCATGTTTTATACTCGAGGGTCATTCATTGCAAGTCACAAAGGCCTTGGTCGAAGATAGAGAAGCACTGAGTAGCTCTAGTATGTTCTGGAGTGAGGCTAGATGTTATCACAATTTGTTTGCTAAGTGGGAAGTTTCTCATGTTAGGAGAAACGGCAATCATATAGCCCATTTACTTGCAAAAGATGCTCTTACTATATCTGATTTCATTGTAACTATGGAGGATCCTCCTACTTGTATTGCAGCCTTTCTTTAATGGAATGGATTAAGAGTTTTACATAAAAAAGAAAAAGTGGCTTAGGATCATCAAATAAAAATATCAAAACCTTTGGAGTAAGATTAAACCACGAAATATTCAAAATTTTTCAAAATAGAAACTATTTTCCCACTTCCAGTTTCTAAGTTTCTAGATCTAAGAAAATATTTAATCAAAAGGTTTAGTCATACAACAAATCCTCAATCAACATTCATAAACACATGTTAAAAGCACTCCATAAAATTTTTGAACCAAGATATGTCCTTTAGCTTGGTAAAAAATTACAAAATATAACACACTCTCCAGTTTAACGCCTAGAATGACCTTTCTATGGTTAAAATAACTTTTGACTGACCAAAGACTACGAAATGAAACAAATAAGATATTCACGGAAAGTAAGCTCAAAGACAAACAACTTTTATGATGAGTCATTGCGAGAAAATACTTACAAAGGGTTGAAAATTACCACGCAAAATGACTCAGAAATCTGCTCGAGAGTAGGGGTGATAGATGGTCGGTCCGGACCGAACGAACTGACCGGACAGACCGTTTTGGTCCGGATCGGACCGAACTAAGACTGAGACCGATTGGTCTCGGTCCATGTTTTAGAGGATCGAAAGGTTTCGGTCCGGTCCACTGTCTAGGGTTTTTCCACCCCGGACCGGACCAGACTGAATGAAAAAAAAATATTATATATATTATATATAATAATTTTACAATTAACAATATAAAATTTTAAATATGTTATTAATACTTGTTGATATTCTATAAATTAACAATATTATATATATATATATATATATCTTCATCTAACCTATCACTATTAACAATATAAATTTTAAATATGTTATTAACACTTGTTAATGTTCTATCAATTAACTAATATGTAATATCAATCAGTTAATTATATAGTAATTATATAAATTAATAATGTAATTTTCACTTAATTTATTATCATTGACCATATATTTTTTTATTGAGTTTGTTACATAATACATATTAATAAGTCACTTAGTTTAATTTAGTATTTTAAATAAAAAATTTTTAGTAATTGATTTAAAAAAAGAAAAAAAGAACAAAATAATTAGGCTAGACCGAATGGACCAACCGGACCGGACCGATAACTACCGGTCTGGTTCGGTCCCTAAGTGTGTTTGATCCGGAAAAATGATGGACCAAAAATGTTCGGTCCATCGCCGGACCGGACCGAACCAGACTGGACCGACCGGTTTGCACCCTTGCCAGAGAGAGCTCTTTTGGGTTTCTCTCTAACAATGGGGTGAAGAAGTGATGAAATGAAGTGAAGTGTGTTTTGCACGACTTTAAACTTTTGGAGGGGGTGGTATGGGCTTGAATGACTTTTGATTGGAGATGCCTATGTCACATAAAGTGAATAATAGTGAGGGGCAAGGACTACAGCCTGCTGCTGCTATGTGGTATGGAGGGTGATGAGGTGGATTCCCCCTCTCACATCAAAGCACTATTAGGTGCAGCCAAGAGCAGCGGATGGCCTGCCATGTGGGGAAGAAAACTTCTTCAAGAAGTTTTGTCAAGGTGGCCAAATTCGTGGGTCTTGGTGAGCCTTAACCAAGTAAGCTTTAATTTGGGGTTTAGAGAGAGTTTGGTTAGGGTTTAGATTACTATCAAGTCTAAATCCAAATTTTCAAGGCCCAATCAAAATTCTAAAGTTTAAAGGGTTAGATAAAGGGAAAAAGCTAAAGTTAGTCGATTTCGTTCACCCCTTGAGCAAAACATCCTTGTGGCTGCCAGCTTGTTAAATAAAACGGTGCGAAGCTTGGAATGAAACGAAAAGCCCCCATATATTCTTTCCAGCTCCTCTTCTCTCACAGCTCCTCGTGTGCATGAACTGAGAACAATTTCTCTTCACAGCTCCTCTTTGAAACGGTGTGTACCCAGACGTTCTTTCCTCTTTTCTTCGCTAAAGGTCAATCGAGCTGAATCATCTTCTTTGCATTTGTAACTAGGGCTTAATCTCTCTTATTTCTTCTGTCAGTATTTTATCCACCATTTCAAGGGCCGATTACGTCAAATCTCTCTCACTTATTTTCAGTTTGGTCGGCAACCGAGCAAATAAAACGCTTCAGGTGCGTTTTGGTGTTTCCTAACAAATTCTCAGTCTTTCCCAAGAAATTAGATTTGAGAATTTCTTTGTTTCTTGGTGTTTGATTTTCCTGTGGTATGCGTTTCGATGTTAGTACTTCTTCTCATTGAAGGAATTAAAGTAGAAAATTTTATTTGAGGTTTGTTAAAGTAGAAAATAGAATGGGTCTGTGAAGTGTTTGAGAAAAGTTCACAAAGAAGATTTCCTTTCATTTTTTTTAAGAAACCGAATCTTAGATAGATAGAACTTCACTTCTGACCATTACAAGGATTCTTTCTTGTCTTTATCAAGGAAATAAAGCATCAAGGATCTGTTTCTCCTCCCCAACAATTGTTTATGATGCTGCCATTTGTGCCTTTTTATCCTCCAAAAGTTTTATCTCCTTGCGAAGCCTTCCAGCTTTGTCAGTTTGTCCAATTGTTCTGGCTTCATATCTTGTGCAATTTTCTATTGTTGTCTTTCTACAAGTCGAATCTTCTTTTTAAGTGCTCGTACCCATTTATCAATCTCTGGAATTGGACTTCCTGAATTTGAACCCTCAATAGCTTCCAAGGGTGGGGTAATTATATTGGCATTTACGAAACTGTTAGCTCATTCATCTGAGATGCTAACTGCTTGCAAGATTCTGACCCAGTGCCCAAATCTTCAACTTGTAGGACTTCTTCCTCTTGTATCTCCCCAACTACTCCTTGTTCCACATTCTTGTCCTTTTCAAAAGCAGCCTGTAGCCGTTTGTTTTGGTCGATTTCCTGCACTGTCATGTTGATTCTGTTTATAGATTTGGTTGGCAGAGATTTCAACTAGCTGGCTCAGTTTGTTGTATCCAGTTGTTATGATCAGAATTCCTTGAGCCATAGATTTTTACAAAATTAATTTTCCACCAAATTCATTCATTAAAAAAATTGGAATATGATTACCTCCATCCACTTGATCACCTGTAGACAAAAATGGGTAGTCATGTTGCCACCAAGATGTTTGATTTTGCAATTAGATGGTATTGTGTGGTCATCCTAATGTTTTATTAATGCAAAAAAAATTGTAATTAACCAAGAAGCCGCATCAATCTTAATGAAGGAAGCGGTATTCTGCTCATATGACTCTACCAACTATTCATTCTACTTTCATGTGCATTTGGGTTTGTACAAAATTTTGATGTTTTACATACCTGTCCTTTGTTTGTTTATAATCAGGGGTTACTACATTGTAACTATTTCAAATGGGCAGATAGCAGTGAAGAAAGAGAAAAAGAACTTGTGAAAATAGAAATTGAGTCGTTAAGGAAGGAGGAAGAGTTTTGAAAAAGAGAGGATGAGATTGTGAAGAGGGAGTTGAGAGTCCACAGTGACCAAGTTGATGTCCAAAGGCAACAAGCAGACATCCGGCGTGAACGCACACTTCTTCGTATCTATTGGGTGTTGTCTTTATTAATTTTGTTGTACTTGATACGATCACAATAATAGACATAGTCTTTGTAATGGATGTAGTTTTTGTAATGGACGTGGTCTTTATAATGGATGTAGTCTCTGTTTATCATATTAACATGTAATGGACGTAGTCTTTGTAATGGACGTAATCTTTGTTTATCATATTAACTTTGTAATGGAACTTGTTTGTTGTTGGGAACATACCAGCTTCTTTTACTCATTTAATAAGAAACAAAAATCTCATGCACTAACAAGGATTGTTCATGAATACAACTTTTTCCCATTAATCAAACTATTGAAAGTGGCTTAACCACTGAAGTATATACATTGAACACAATATAACAACCACTTTACAAAACCACATTACAAAAATGTGGACATAATATAATAGCCACTTTACAAAACACTTTCACAAAAATGTGGAGACATAATATAACAGTCACTTTACAAAAAACACTTTACAACAATGTGGACATAATATAACAACCACTTTACAAAACACTTTACAAATGTTAGCTTCGCTACTTCCATTCATCAACCTGGTTTTTCCCAACTACAATGCCAAACTAGGGGCCAAACAAGCTATCTGGCTGGGTTCCATCTACCCGAAGTTGCATCTGTGAACATAATATAAACATTTAAAAATGAACATAATATAACAAAATCAATCCATTGAGAGAAAGTGATGGAATAAATCAAAATTAACTATACTTTCTTGAGTCTCAATCGCTACAATACCAAACTGGGTTCCACTGGACTCCAACACTTTGACAGTGTTTTGGGGTAGCTAACAATAGATAAAAAAAAATTAGATCAAAGTAAGCCGTAGAGAAAAAAATTTAAAATCATATAATTTGACAAAATATAATACATTGAACATAATTCAAAGGCAGCAATAGGTATGTAACCTGAAAGGGAGAACTTTCTTCATTCCCAATAACTGTTTGATCAAATAAATTCCTGCAAGTGTTAACAACTTTGCTATCTCTTCCTAGCAGCTACGACATGGGGGAAACACCATATTACATCTAACAAATGTTTACACAAGATAAATGGCTAATACATGGACTGCAAAGTTACACTAGTTTACCTGTTTACATTTTCCCTTCTGAGCAACTTTCTTCATTGTGGGTTTGCGCACTCTCTCAATCATTAATTTTTTTCGGAGAGATGGTGGCTTGCCTTTGCCTCTCACAACATAGGGGCTGTGTACCTTCTTCGAACTCCCAACTATATTTGTATCGACAAATGTAATTGCAACATTGGAATCCGTTTCTTGCGACGACCTATTGGTGCGGTAGATCTCGTTCATTGTAGTTAACTTGGCAATTATATCCATAGCATGGTCATCACAAGATGCTACATTTGTTGTCATGTCGTAACACATCTTGATTATACGTGCATATCTGCTGTGATGCCCCCAGATTCCGCTCCGGATCGGAAGGACATCTGAAACGTCGGGACATGCAACACAAGGTTACTTGCCCCCGTTCATGACATATAAGATGCAATGTTCCTAACATGCATCTAGCATTATGCAATATTCGCAGCGGATAATAAATTTCTTTCTTTCTTTACCAATACTATGCACCAAATTGAAATATCCCAAATACTTAAAATATACTTCATACTTTATGACATGTTAAATAACTAAGATCACAACAATAGTCCATATGGTTGTGATCAAAAGAGTGCTAGAGATTGAACTCCACAAATACAAGTAGTAATTTGAGGTAACTACTATACTACCATCTACGTCGCACCGTCGCTTAGTCGACCGTTTCCAGTTGGTCGATTCCCGGTTCTCCTTCAGATCCTATAACAAAATCTACCATTCGGGGGGAATGGTAGTTGAGACTATCACAGTGAGATTTGATTACAAACAGCAAGTTAATAGAAAACTTCCACACAGGTTAATGATGCATGCATGGCAGTAAAAGCATGAATGCATAATCAAATCATAAGTAATCATAGCATAACTTGACATACAACATAACATAACTGGCATAATTTAAACTGAAACTGAAGCTTAGCATGTACGTGACTTGAAATATAACATGGACTTGAAACATAGCATGAACGTGAACTTAAAATATAACATGGACTTGAAACATAACATGAACGTGAACATGCATAATTTGAACATGAACTTGAGCATGACATAACATAAATGTGAACTTGGAACATAACGTAAACGTGAACATAACATAACATGAACTTAAAACATATTCTTGTCTCATGGGATTACCATGATTGCGTAAACGTAAACTTGAACATAACATAACGTGAACTTGAAACATGGCTTGAACGTGAAATACATGAACTTGAAATCTTATTCAATAGACTTAATCATTAAAGTGACCATATGGGTGCTACACAGGTGCCCTTGAGCTGTGTGTCCCTGCCGATTACCGCATCACATCACAGGTTTCTATACCAGCTGTGAGTGCGTTAATACGTACTCCACAGTTGTTGTGGCCCCACGTATTCTACGTGTCACAATTGCTGTGTCTCACGTAGTGTATGCTCCACAGTTGTTGTGGCCCCATGACTTATTTGTTTGTACCACACTTGCTGTGGACACACATAACATAATGTGTGACACCATCGGCATTAGTGCCTGGCGCGCTCCGGTGACCAGCTAATTAGGACCCATTCGCAACCCAGGAAATTTCACACATATTTAGACACTCCAGCATGAACAAAGGAGTTCCACTAGGATATTACCCCATCCTAGCGCTTAGGGTTGTGATTGACATGAATACTTAATTGGCATACATGACATTTCGTAACGTGACGTAACATGAACGTGACATAAAAGACAAAAGTCCTGACGTAGCATAATGTGACATGAACGTAAGATGACAGACATGACATACTTCAAGACATAAATGTAACAGAGTACATTTCATAACATGGCATACATGTAACATGCAACATTTCGTAACATGGCATACCATATAACAGACAACATTTTTGAACATGGTGTAACATGTGACAGTGAATATTACGTGACATGAAATACATGTAACATATGACATACTTAACTTAACATGACATACTTGCAATGTATAGGAATACGTGACAGAATATCTTGTGCAACAGATAAATAATTCATGACAGAATAAATTCTGTGTAACAGATAAATATGTAATGACTTGGCACGACACATATGATAACATGCATATATACAATTTAGTTCCCTTACTTATCACTCATACACATTAAACAGATAGTAAGTTAAAAGCTAACTTACCTCGATCGTCGCGTTCTACTAGAATAAAGTGCGAAATACGAGAAACTGTAAGAGGGTATTCTAAAAGTTAAAAATTAATTACTAACAATTAGAAATGTGAAAAGAGACAACTTAGAGTAAAATTACCATTTTACCCTCTACATGTGGGCAAATGACCATTTTACCTCTAACTTAAGGATTTGACATCCTAATTTCAAAAATTATCAAAATTTACATTCCTCATGTAAATTTTGTCCCAAACTCAAATATCAACTTAGAAAAATTTAAAACCAATCACAACTATGAAAAACTCACTATGGCCAAAACTTACCAAGACCATTTCTCTTGATTTTGGTTGCAATTTCTTCCATATTCAAAACCCATGATTAAACCAAATTTTGTAATAAGGATCTTCTTATCCTAATTTTAAAAATACACTTAAAATATCCATTAAGAAAAGCTAATCATCAACACCAAACTTTTTGTAAAAAGATCCAAACTTTTTAACAAAAGTAAACCCTTAAATCACAAGTTTTGACCTTAATGAAAACATCTCCAAGAATTCCAAAAAATCAGATCTTACTTCTAACATATTCATAACATCATCCTAAGATCAACCATGCTTTAACTCATCAAACAAAACTCACCAAAAATCACAAAACAACACTTGGAGTTTTTGGTTTTAAACTTAGTCCAAAACAAAAACTGTTTTTCCCAACTAACTTTGATCAATCTCTTGATCCATGGCTTAAAGACATGTGATATTCAAAATAACACATCACATGGTTTAAAAATGTTTCCTAAAGAAGATCCAACCATCAAACTTAAAATCACATGGCTAAAATTTAACAAAACACAGATCTAACTCATAAACATCAAATTTTAGGCCTAACCGAAATCCTCTTGCATAGAAAATCATATATTTAAAACTAATACTAAATATATTTGAAATAACATCGTAACATGTATATAAGAGGCTTAGGATCATCATATAAAAATATCAAAGCCTTTGGAATAAGATGAAACCATGAAATATTCAAACTTTCACAAAACAGAAACTGTTTTTCAACTTCCAGTTTTCAAGTTTCTAACTCTAAGAAAATCTATCATCAAAAGCTTTATTCATGCAAAAAAACCTCAATGAATATTCATAAACACATTTTAGCAACACTCCATAAAATATTCGGACCAAGATATGTCCATTAGCTTGGTCAAAACTTCCAAAACATAACATACTCTCCAGTTTCACTCTCAGAATGACCTTTCCATGGTTAAAAATACTTTTTACTGATCAAATGAGTATGGAATGAGACAAATAAGATATCCATGGAAACTAGACTCAAAGATGAACAACGTATGTGAAGGAATCATCGTGTAAAAATACATACAATGGGTCGTAAATGGCCACGCAAAATGTCCCAGAAATCTGCCCGGGAGAGCTCTTTTGGGTTTCTCTCTAAGAACGGGGGAAAAGAAGTGATAAAATGGAATGAAAAGTGCCTTGCACGACTATAGAATCCTGGTAGGGGAAGTTGTGGGCTGGAATGACCCTTGATTGGAGGTGGCTATGTGACATAAAGTGGAGAATAGTGAGGGGCAGAGACTGCTTGCAGCAGCTGTGAAAGATGGAGGTTGATGGAGTGGATTTCTCCTTCACATCAAGGCACTATTGGGTGCAGCCAATGGCAGTGGATGGTCTGCCATGTGGGGGAGGAAACTTCTCCAAGAAGCTTTGCCAAGGTGGCCAATTTCGTGGGCCTTGGTGGGCCCCACCAAGAGGGCTTCAATTTGGGGTTTAATGGGGGTTTGGTTGGGGTTTGAGATGCTATCAAGCCCAAAACCAATTTTTCTTGGCCCAATCAAATTTCTAAGGTTTAAAAGGTTAGATAATGATGTCATAACAAGGATTTGATTAATTAATAGCATGTGGAAGTGATTTAATCAAGTGATTAAACACAATGCTAGAAATCGGGTTAAAAAGGGTTTGGAGACCAACTTTAGGGTTTGGGGAAACCGTTTAGGGTTTCGGTTTCAACCAAGTTTTTGGGGTTTCAATTGGATTCTAACCATTTAGGATTTTGCTAGGATTGAAATCCTCTTTGGTTTGGCACAATTTAGTTGATCAGATGAAGTAAAGCTTTGCTTAGGTGACATGATCTCACACCTTGACTTCCTTCACAAATCCATCTAATGGTTCCTCTTTGTACCAAGTCTCTAATATCATTCACTAAGTTTGGCTAAGATCTTGCCAAGTGTCCAAATAAAACTTCTCTAATCTAATTTGGACACTTCACACTGTGATTTTGAAACACTGCAGTTGGTGCACTTATCGAGATTACTATTCACTCCAAAAAAGTGAATCATAAACTTAACACTAAAAATTCCTAGATATTCATATTAACCTATAGTGAAAATCGTTTACCAAAATTCAACCCCGAAGTGCCCCTAAAAATAATTTTACAATTTTCAATAGATGTTTCGTCCGGAATTATGAAAATAAGTTATTGCCCCATGAAAACCTAAATAATCCACTGAGTCTAATGGCGTAGACCATAACGCATTCTGACACTTCTAACTACCTCAAATAATTAAACTCATATTTCTAGCACCACAGTGAGTGATAACACTGACTATATTGACAGACTAAAACCTGTGCGATTGGTCGATTCGTAAAAACTTATGGAGTTTTTACGAGATTCCTAAAGTCAATAGAAATTCTACCAATGAATTTCTAGCAGGCTGTTACATCTGCTCACTTCTTGCCTTGCATTAGCTACATCATAATTACTTTTCATAACAGTGTATCTTATTTTTATATCCTTCCTCCATCGATCCAATATGTACTTCTTTGGTACAGAACGAATATGGTTAGTTTTGAAAACGGCTAATACATTTGTACACGGGATCCTCTCATCTCAAACAATCTGCAGGAACACTTGGCATTGCACGCAGTCTCATTAAATGACACACGATGGGTAACTGACTTGATGAAACCATTAACATGAACTTTGTCTTCTACATTATATATTGCAATTACACCATTCTTCTGGTGTAAAGTTGGCAGACAACCAATCATCCCCATTATCTCCTGTCGGACTTCTCTAAATTTAGAGTTCGTGTACAATTCCTAAAATATCTTCTTAATTGGATTGACTAACACGACGGGTATTGTGACATTAAATGAGTGGAAGTCCTCATTTTCATTCTCAATCTTCTTCCTTAACGCATTATCGTACTGATCGACAAACTCTTTTAAATTTGTCCTAGCATGAACATACCCATCAAAGAACACGTTTTCAGGAATATTGGTGCCCAATATGTACGCTCTGATATTTTTATGGTTTAAATCTTTTATGGTTTAATCTTATTCCAATGGCTTTGATATTTTTATTGAAAGATCCTAAGCCTCTTATATACATGTTAGAATGTTATTTTGATGATATTTGATGTTGGTTTCGAAGATATGAAATTTTATGCAAGGAGATATTTGGTTTGGCCAAAGTGATGTTGTTCTTGGCTAAATTTATGTTTTGGTTGATGTTTGACCATGTGATCTTGAGTTTTATCCTTGGATCTGTTTTAGAACATCTTTTTAAACCATGTGATGTTTTGGTTTGAAGATCACTTCTTTATAAGTCATGGATCAAGAGGTTGATCAAAACAAGTTAGAAACAAAATTCTGTTTTGAACTTAGAAGAAAAACCAAAAAGTTCAAGTATGGTTTTAGTGATTTTGATGACTTTTGTTCATGATTCAAAACATGATCATTCTTAGGAATATGTTATGAGTATAGTAGAAGAAAAAGTTTGGTTTAATCATGAGTTTTGAGATTTGAAAGAATTACAACAAAAATCAAAGGAAATAGCCTTTGTAAGTTTCGGCCCTATAGAGTTTTAATGGTTGTGTTTAGTTTTAAATTTTTCTGGATTGATATTTGGGTTTAGGACAAAATTTACATAAGGTATGTAAATTTTGGTGATTTTTGGAGTTAGGATGCAAAATCCTTAAGTTAGGGGTAAAATGGTTATTTTCCCACATGTAGAGGGTAAAATGGTAATTTTACTCTAAGTTGATATTTATCCATATTCCTAATTGTTAGTGATTAAGTTCTAATTTTTTAAAAATCACTACTTTCAGTTTCTCGTGATCGCATTGAGTTTTGTCTCGTAGCGCGAAGATCGAGGTAAGTTAGCTTTTAACTTACTATCAGTTTAATGTGTACGAGTGATAAGTACGGGAACTAAAGTGTATGTATGCATGTTATCATATGTGTAATGCCAAGTCATTACATACTTATCTGTTACACAGAATTTATTCTATCATGAATTATTCATCTGTTACACAAGATATTATGTCACATATTGCTATACATTACAAGTATGTCGTGTTAAGTATGTCATCTGTTACATGTATTTCATGTCACGTAATATTCACTGTCATATGTTACGCCATGTTAAGAAATGTTGTCTGTTATATGGTATGCCATGTTACAAGTATACCATGTTATGAAATGTTCTCTATTACATTTATGTCTCGAGGTATGTCATGTCTGTCGTCTTAGTTCATGTCACGTTATGCTATGTCAGGACTTCTGTGTTTTATGTCACATTCATGTTACGTCACGTTACGAAATATCATGTATGCCAGTTAAGTTATTCATGTCAATCACGACCCTAAGCGCTAGGATGGGGTAATATCCTAGTGGAACTCCTTTGTTCACGCTGGAGTGTCTAAATA
This sequence comes from Juglans regia, assembly GCF_001411555.2. Taxonomy (NCBI): domain Eukaryota; kingdom Viridiplantae; phylum Streptophyta; class Magnoliopsida; order Fagales; family Juglandaceae; genus Juglans; species Juglans regia. Next base: position 11,517,657 of record NC_049912.1, on the reverse strand, counting down.
GGTGTGAAATTTCCTGAGTTGACGATGTACAGTCAACAGGTTGCGAATGGGGCCTAATTAGCTGGTCACCGGAGCGCGCCAGGCACTAACGCCGATGGAGCCACACATTATGTTACTTGTGTCCACAGCAAGTGTGGCACAAATAAATAAGTCATGGGGCCACAACAACTGTGGAGCATACACTACGTGAGACATAACAATTGTGACACGTAGAATACGTGGGGCCACAACAACTGTGGAGTCCGTGTAAACCACTCACAGCTGATATAGAAACCTGTGATGTGATGCGGTAATTGGCAGAGACACATGGCTCAAGGGGACCTGTGTAGCACCCATATGGCCACTTTAATGATTAAGTTTATTGAATAAGATTCCAAGTTCAAGTCATGTTTTACGTTATGTTATGTTCAAGTTTACGTTCACGCAATCATGGTAATCCCATGAGACAATAATATGTTTCAAGTTCATGTTATGTTATGTTCACGTTCACGTTTTGTTCCAAGTTCACATTTATGTTATGTCATGCTCAGGTTCAAGTTATGTTCAAGTTCATGTTCAAATTATACATGTTCACGTTCATGTTATGTTTCAAGTCCATGTTATGTTTCAAGTTCACGTTTATGTTATATTTCAAGTCCATGTTATGTTTCAAGTTCACGTTCATGCTATGTTTCAAGTCCATGTTATGTTTCAAGTCACGTTCATGCTAAGCTTCAGTTTCAATTTAAGTTATGCCAGTTATGTTATGTTGTATGTCAAGTTATGCTATGATTACTTATGATTTGATTATGCATTTATGCTTTTACTGCCATGCATGCATCGTTAACTTGTGTGGAAGTTTCCTGTTAACTTGGTGAGATTTGTAATCAAATCTCACTGTGGTAGTCCCAACTATCATTCCCCCCGAATGGTAGATCTAATTATAAGATCTGAAGGAGAGTCGAGAATCGACCAACTGGAAACGATCGACTAAGCTATGGTGCGACGTAGATGGTAGTACAGTAGTTACCTCAGGTTACTACTTATATTTGTGGAGTTCAATCTCCAGCACTCTTTTGATCACAACCATATGGACTATTATTGTGATCTCAGTTGTTTAGTACGTCATTATGTATGAAGTATGTTCCAAGTCGAAGGTGACATGTATTGTCGATATAATTATGACAGTCTTTTTCTAGGAATGACAAGTTCTCGAACCTACTAGCTTCTTGCACAAGAGCGAGAAAACTCTTATTCATTCGGATGCCAGCCTGATCATTTGTATCTAACACTCTCTTCACTGACTCACTCACTTCTCTATTGCATTGAAAAGACCTTGATTTTTGTGGGGACATGTCATGGTTGTGTGTATTGTAAACCGATAATACTTTCAACATCCTATCAACCAGTGTAGCATTTATCTTTGCCTTACAGTCTGTTTTTTATGTTGGATGTGGCCTTGTGAGATTTAAGGTCCGGTTTCGTGCCTTCCCACCACGAGCACAACCCAACATGACATATCTCAAACTCCCATGCTCATCTCTTTTACTCCTTTGTGTCGTTATTCCAAAACGACATTGTTTCCCATAATTCTTATAATAAGAAACTAATTCTTTTTCGGATCTAAACAACATCCCCAACTTGGGCTCCTCAATACTATCACCACCATCAATTTGCATTATATTTTGTGTCCCGAACGCCCCATCATCTTTGGATTCAATAGTATTATGCACAGACGTAGACAAAGTCTCGACCTCCCAAGAGTCAGGTGTGGGGTCTTGAATTTCTTCGACATGACTTGAGCTTGCAGAGTTCATACCAACCATAGGCATAACTGAATAGTGAAATGGAGACACAAGATTTTCCTATAGTTTACAATAATTTCAAATCATGTGTAAATCAATATAAGCACGGTGAAAAATAAACACGTTACTTAAAGAATGAACCCATCACTTGAGTAGTCAGTGGAGATGAGTTGGAATCAGAACAAGGAACAAATGGTGGTAACCACACATATGGCATTTATGCATGCAAACCATGCATATAGTTTTGGAAGTTCGGATAAAATAGTGACGGTATCACTTAACACATAAGTGAACAACCATGGTGACAACATGCGGAAGACCAAAAATAAATATAGTCATTAACAGAATAGCTTAATAGTTCAAAATTAATATTCAAAATACCTGCAATGCTGTATTGGTTGATGGGTGAGTGGTAGGAGGTGCTGGTAAATCCGGATACCATGGTCTTGGTATCACCTAACACATAAAGGAATAATGATAATGTGCTTAAGACCTAAGATAAATATATTAATAGAACAGATAAATAATCCAAAAATAATATAATAGAATACCTGTATTTCTGAACTTGTGGTATGAGGCGTTGAGAATTGTGGATAAAAGGGTTTTACTAACACCTAACATATATACCAACTATTAGTTGTAGAGTGAACCAAAACTTAATAAATGTAGACATTAAGTGAAACAGTTATACTGAATTTTAAGCATGAGTACGAATACCTAGGTTGATGGATTTGTTGGTGGATCTGTAACCCCCGAGCCAGTCAAGCTGCTTTACAAAGTTTTAGGTTTTTTAGTGATAAAAAAAAATCATTTGGGATTACGAGTAAAATTTTTAGAAGAGAGTTTGGGCCTAAGATATTTTTGATGGAATATAATTTTTCTATAGGTTTGATAATTAGATTTTAAAATCTTTAATGGATCAAGTGGATGTTTATCAGAAAAATTTATGGGATAAGTGTATTTATTTTTGGTTGAGTCGAGACCCAAAACTTAAGATAAAAGTCATGCAATAATCTTGTGAAGGATCTGAGACGTGGGCCTAAGTATATTGTTTTTTACTTTATGTTATTTTATTTTATTTTATTTTTAGATTTAAGAGCCCAGTCCGTGGGATCATTTTCCAGACTCCGTCGCATGGTTTACGTCCAATTTCCACTTTGATGCAATCACTCCATCCTTTCCTCTAGGTTTTTTTTTTTTTATCTCTTTACCGTATATATCTTATATAAATATTTTAAGCATCCTCAACTTAGATTCAGTGCCGCTGCCCTCTCTTCACACTTTCAGCCATCTAAACTTATCTGAGTCACCACCCTCATCGTGAACCTCAGTACAAACCGCAACCAGCCACCACCTTCTCCGTAAAACACCAATCGAAGGGCTCAGTTTGCATCTAGTAAACCGCCACACCCAAAGCCAATCCACGTGCCGTAACTCCACCAAACACTGTTCGCGCCGGTACCTCCACCTCTCAAAGTCCACCACTCAAGCCGTGCACCACCACTCTCTCCGTGTAAACACCACCTCTGTTGCACCACCGGAAAACAGAGCACCAGCCAAGCCAATGAGTCGCTACTCCCCGGACCCAGTCCACGCGGAACCTCAACCACACGAAGTCTCCACTCAACGCCTCCGTAGCCTCCATTGCAAGCCACGAAAATCCTTTGTTTTAGACACCCGAAATAGAGCCACGCTTGCAGCCACCCCAACTCCTTGGTGCCACCTGCCACAGCTCACCCACACCCAACGTTGCGTCGTAACACCTCTGCTTAGTCGTTGCTCAGCCACACGAAACCGAGAGTGACCCCCCACCTCACGGAAAAGCCTCTGCTTCCTCACTAAAAACAAAGCATTTACTGATCTCCACCGTAAGGCACTGCAAAACCAGCACCTTTTGCACCAAAAAGCACCATAAAAAAAAAACAACAGAAACTGTCGATCGTGACATCCCCGTCACTCTGCGTAGATCGGTGAGCCCAGACCCTCCGCCGTATTCGTTCCTTCTTGGTTGCTCTCTCTCTCTCTCTCATCTCGCACTCTCCGTGCTCTCTCTACCTCTCTCGCTTTCACCACCCAGCGTAGGTGGCCTCGCCACTGCATGCCCTCGTCGGCACCCAGCAGCACCACCATAGTTCCTCCAGCCCAGCCGTCATGCCTTGCCCCTCCACGTACAGCTTGGTTTTAGTCGTAAGTCGGCACTCGAGTTCCTTTTGTTTTTCGTGTTATTGACTTAAAAGGGTAGTGTGTGTATATATATATACATATATAGGATAAATGCTATTACCGTTATACCCTTTGATCATGTTTTCAAATGAAGTATTACAAAAGCTATTGCATAATCGGTCTAATAAATAAAACTTTCCTTGTTACCTTTGAATTACAAGTTACATTATAAAAATTTAAACTTTGATATGTATTTGTAAACTCTAAATCTTCTATGTTTACAGAAATGATCTTGGTAAGTTAAATTTTTTTTGAAGTAAAGCCTCTTTCAAAAGTAAGTGATAATGTTGTAATTTTATTATGATATACTTTGTTAAATAATTTTTATGTATAACTTAAAAAGAAATTTTGTCATAATTATGTTATGTAGTATTAAATCCAATAGTTTGATTTTTCATTAGTTAATAAGTTAGAGTTAATCTTTAGTAAGAGATTTAGTTGGAATTTGAGAAGTGTTAACATTTTTAGGAATTCGTGAATTTAGGTTTATGAGGAATTAAAATAAGTTATTTTAGCATCTTAGGCTTAAAATTGAAATACGTGTTCAATTGGAAATTTATGAAAATGACGTGATTATGTTATAGGTGAAGATTAATATTTGTTCGGCATTTTGAGGAAATTTTCAAAGAGCTAAGAAGTCCAGGTAAGCGAGGTTCCTATGCTAGACTTTGCGTTAAATAAAATGAACTGAGGTCTTTTTTGAAAAATGTGCATGTTTTGCTATGAAAAGAAATCTGAAAATAACCTTAGATATTTGTTCTGCAAAGAAAGTATTTTCTGTCATGACTGGTGTAAACATAAGCTTATTTTTGACATTCTATTTCTAAACTTTGAAAAAAAGAGCGAATATGAAATTTTGTGTATAAGTTATGTTTTTGTGATCTGATTCTGTTCAGTACTCTGTGTTGATAAGATGTGGCACTTGAAAAACCTTTGGCTTGACTTTCTGATTCTGTTCTGACTCTGATTCTGATTCTGATATGGTGATTCTGATTCTGTTTTGCTCTGATATATGGTCCTGTCACGGGATATAATAGTGACCTCTGGCCCTGTCACGGGATACAATAGTGACCTCTGGCCCACCACGGGATATAATAGTGGTTTTCTGTTCTCAGTGCAATCTCTTTGGTAACATGGTGATTTATGTTCTGCTTGGCTTTCCACAAGATGCACAACTCTACCACGGGGGTTAAACATGGTCTCTGTTCTGATATGATGCTCTGATATGATATGATAAGACGAATATGTTCAGTCATGTTGTGCCAAAGGAGTCTTTGAATATGAAAACTTGGTTTCTGAATATGAAATGTTTGAAAAGTCGCTCTGATTTTCTAATAATATGTATTTTTGAGATTTGCATATTGATACTGAAATGTTTTGTTTCTGCATTCTGAACTCTGTGAAAATGCTCATGTTTACACACTAGTATATGTCCTCTGCTTACTGAGTTGTTGATAACTCATCTCTTATCTCCATATATTTTTCAGATGATTTTGAATAGTCCAGCTAAGGATCAGGATTATGGAGCATTGGTGAGTTGATTATTTAAGCATAGTGGATTACTCATAGAAAATTTCTGAGAAGTGGCGGATTTTATTAAGAGATTTTGTAGTTTTCTGATGACGTTATATTTTGGAGTCTATAAATATATTGATGAAATATGAGTTTTCAGTTATAGGGAGTAACTCTTCGATCCCTGCGGGATCGGGGTGTTACAGGATCCGTGGTAGGTGTTAACGGAGATGCGTGCTTTTTACCTTTCTCCATCTAGACAATACTTAGGAAAAAAAAAGCAGTTTAGTAGTCTTGCATGATGGACATTAAGGGAATTGATGCTTGTTGTCCATGACATACTAGTGGTTATAAACATATGGGGATGATTTGAATTTTCATAAAAACGAAAACCGCTCCAATCTATGTCAAGAAAAATATAAACACGCTCTCTAAGAATTATAAGAGCTCACCACATAGTATGTGAAAGGGTAAAATCAAGTGTCCTGTGGGGTACATGTAAATCCCCCAAGGCCAACACTAGAACGATCCTCAAAAACCCACTTCGGAGTTTTGAAAAAGACAGAAGTTTAATCATCCTTGAACATATAATTGCAACTTGTATTATGAGTTATGCTACATTTTTATTTTGCTTAGCTCCTTCAGTTTCTTTTGAAAACCCCCAAGTTAAAAAAATGTCAAGAAGAAAAAAATCCCAAAACCCATGTTTAAAAAAAGAAGATAAAAACAGAGAACCCATAATTTTTTTTTTTTGGTAATAAGGAAAGCACCCCTGCATATCTTTTTTGTATTGTGAGATGATTTGAGTTTTTTAATTACTGTTGGCAAAAAAAGATGTCTTTCTTTGTGGATGTTAATATCTTTTGAATTCGACCCTAATATCTTTTGAAAATAGGAGAATGTAAGGGATAAAGAAGGGGGCCACAAGAAAAGAAAATAAATAGACAATTTAAAAGATAAATAGAAACAAGTTAATAATCCATTCATTAATAGTTTCACCCTTTCTTGTTCTTTGTCTGTGAGCAAATGTTGAATGCATAATTACCTAAAAACTTTACCTCAAAAAAAAAAAAAAGAAGTCCTACACAAAACTAAAATTATTAGAATCGATCAATTACAAATTAAGTAGTTAAAGTAGAAAAGTTGCAGCTTGGCAAAGTAGAAAAAGGAAAACAATTGGTGAATTGTGGGAAGCTAATAACTTTAGGTGAAATTGGAACCTCAGGGAATCACATTGCAAGGGACCACAAAAGAGAAAAAGACAGATTCACCAAGATTCTAATCTCTCTCTCTCTCAATCAATCTACCAACCAACCATGGTAGTTCGCATCTTCCCATCTCGTTAAAGAGTGGATGCAACAGAGAGGCAAATTACGGCTATTCAAAGTTGGTATTTTTGGTTTCGCAATACTGTATTCTCGCAATGAAGGAGCAAGAAATCATTATCGGAGGTGAGAGAGACGTGCGGAGACGTGCCGTGGTGGAGACGTGCCAGAAAATCGTCGGAACAAGCTACTTAGAACTTGGTCTTTGGAACAAGCTGGCTCGTGAGCGGGAAAGCAAGCTTCGATACAAGATGTCTTCTCCCTTAAGTTACATTGAGCTTGTTTTGCATTTTATCTAATTTTACAAAAATGCCCTGCCATGACAGCAGGGGTGCACAAGGTGTGTGCCAACTTGACTACCTATAGAAGAACTATGGATAAAGATGTCATAACATGAATTTGAGGAATTAATAGCATGTGGAAGTGATTTAATCAAGTGATTAAACGCAGTGCTAGAAATTAGATCAAATAGGGTTTGCAGACCAACTTTAGGGTTTGGGGAAACTGTTTAGGGTTTCGATTTTCAACCAAGCTTTTGGGGTTTCAATTGGATTCCAACTATTAGGGTTTCTCAAGGGTTGAAACCCCTCTTTAGTTCGCACAATTTGGTTGATCAGATGAAAAAAGAATAGGGTTTCGCTTAGGTGGCATGATCTCACATCTTAATTCCTTCATTATCCAACTCATGGTTCCTCTTTGTGCCAAGTGTCAAATACTATTCACCAAGTATGGCTAAGATCTTGCCAAGTGTCCAAATAAAATTTCTCTAACCTAATTTGGACATTCCATACTGTGATTTTGAAAATATTGCACTAGATGCTACTATAGAGGTTACTATTCACTCTGGGAAAGTGAAACATAAATTTTGCACTGTAAAATCCTAAATATTCATATAAACCTAATTATGCAATTCGTTTATAAAAAAAAAAAAAATCCCGAAGTGCCTTGAAATAAGCAAAGTGTGTTTTTGAACAAGCGTTTCGTTCGAAAACTTAAAATGAGTTTATTGCGCCATAAAATCCTAAATAATCAATTGAGTCTAATGGTGCAAAACATATCTCAATCTGACACTTCTAATTACATCAAATAAATAAAATCACACTTATGACACCATAGTGAGTGATAACTCTAGCTATGCTGACAGAATAAAACTTACACGATTGGTTGAATCGCGAAAACTTATGATGTTTTCATGGGGTTCCTAAAGCCTATATAAATTTCATCATTAAATTTCTAGCAGGCCATTACAATATTTTTTGTGTTATTGAACCAAACCCAATTTGAAGGTAAGCCTCTTTATATTTTTGGAGCCCTAAAAATAATAATTTTAGCAAATCATTTTATTTTAACGATTTTAGTTCTTTAAGAGTGTTACTGAATATTCATTATTTTATTTTATGTTAAAACTCTGTTTATTTATATGGTCTTATTTCTCTTAACAATGTTTAATACACTTCATCATTATGATGAAAGATTATATGTTTAGAATTAAAGTTGGATTTTAAATTAATCCTATCGTATTTCTATTTTAATTTCCATTTTTAGTTAGTTTATTTGAAGTGTTTAAATCTCCACCGTCATTATAAGGTTTGGGTACCAACTCAAGTATTCTCAACATTCTCTACTACTATTCATTACTTTATTATTACTTTTCGCCTACTTTTTACTACTGTTCATTACTTTTCACTACTCTTCAATATTCTATTATTATTTTTTCATTACTTTTTTACTACTATTCACAAACATTCACAACACTTCTCAGGTATTCTCACTACCCAAACCCTAAATCTCAAAAATCCTAACTTTTCCCCCACTTTCCCTCTTCCCTCTCTTTCCTCCCCTCCCTTCAACTGTCACCCTCCCCCAGCCCTATCTCTCTTCTCCAACGTTGCCCACCGCAGCCGTCGCAACCCAGCCACGCTACACTATCGGCACCTCGTTGCCGACCACCACCTCCTCCTCCCCCAACTCCACATCTCCCCCAATCCTCTCTCTTCCTCTCGAGCTTCAACCCCCAAGTTCTCCTCTCTCGGTTTCCTAGCTAGTTGCCATCACAAGGGATGCTACAAGCCACTGGTGTAGCCACTCACGTCAGCAAGGTTGCCACCCTCCTCGATACCCACCATCGTGTGCCCGAGGCCTCTCTCTCGCACTCCCTTTCTATTCCTCTTGGGCTCAGCCCCTTTCTCCTCCCAGTGCCACTGCGAAGCCGCCAGCACCACCACGAGCCCGCCACCAAGGTCACCTCACCCACCACCGTAACCCAACCCCTTCCCCTCCACAGATCCACACCTCTCCCCCTCTCCTCTGTTTCTCTCCACCACGGCCTCAGCTGTGCCATCCCTGAGCCGTGGTGTGCCGCCTCCAGCCACGTCCAGCCTCACAAAACAACCCCTGCCCTCCTCCACTCCACGCACAGTCACAACACCAAATTCTAACTTAGCCCTCCTCCAATTCCACCATCGTGCTCAGCCCAAACCAGTGGCTTTTGACACAACGAGATCATGCCAGACAACAAACAACGCAAGCTTTCAGCCCCTCGCTATGGTATAATCTCTATTCCCTTACATTTAGAACTGTGGTGTTTGTGAAGCTCAAATTGAATGGTGTTGTGAATATGTTGTATTGTGAATGGTGGATTGTGAATGGAGTAGGTTGTGAAGCGACTGTGTGTAGTGTGTAGTGCTGGGGAATTAATGTGAAGTTGTAGATGGAGTGAAGTGCCGGGATTGGGAGTGTGATTGTGTTTGTGAATGCGTGGTGTAGGTGTATAAATGGTATGAGTAGATCTCATGTATTGAGTGTATTAGTTTGGATTGCAAGGGAGTGAATGATATGTATTTGGGCAGAGTATGTACCTTGAATGTATTATGCATGGATGACATTTGTAAGAATAAGTGGATACTTAAATGGATTATATGTTGATCTTAAGTGATAAAGGGGTATGACACATGTATGTTTGGTAGGTTGTATACGTATGTTTGGGTTGGTTGTATTGGTATACATAGTTGGCTTGTGTTATGCATTTGGATGTGAGGAAGTGAATTAGGACTTGGGTTAATGTGCATTGGATTAGGTATGGGGAAAGGGTATTGTTTAAGAATTGGTATTGTGACTACAGTTGGATTTTATGTTAAAGTGGGATCAAGTTGTAGGCTCATGAATAATGGTTGGAGATTAAAGAGAAGCATGGAAGTTCACTTTATTAGTCAGAAAACGAAGTCGGGATTTCAGATTCGTAGTTAGGCTTAAGATGTATGGCAAGGGTTATACTTCAAGAATTGGATGATGACATGTGTAAGTGAAATGAGATGGATATTTTGAATACCGAGAGGTGTAAGTTTGTACAATTGGGAATCTTATGGAGGAGTATGCAAGTAAATAGATAATGAAGGTTATATGGACAATGATTGGTCACAGAGGGAGAAGTCTAAGTAAAGAACCAATTGGAGGTTAAAGACATTAGGAAGAGAATGGACTAAGAGTTAAGCATAGCTTTATTATGCAAGTTTTTACGCTTAATGTTCTTGTAAGTGAAAAGGAAATGATGGAAGGTTGTGAATGCATGTAGGTTGCCATCTGACACGCACATGAATGGATTGGACGAAATGTGCATAGCATGGAGTCCACATTTCGTCTAGGTACGTATTACGTTCATACTCTTTTAGAGTTTTCTAAAGATATGAAAATGAAAATGAAAATGAATGTCTTATAAAATGCTTTTATGAAAAATTATTCTTCTATGAAATGAAATGAAAAGAAATGTTTCTTAGATTAAAAATGCTTTATGAATCTAGGCTAAGGTATTAAGGTTTAAGTATATGTATGTAATGGTCTTCTTTAGCAGCCCCTTTTTATGCACCCCAAGAATAGTTGTACCCAGGTGAATGGATGCTATATGTAGTATGTATTGTATGTATGTTCCATGAAATGAATGATGAGGTTTTATGCTTTATGATTATGAAAAGATGTTTTATGAAATAAAATGAGCTGATGAAAAGGAAATGAATGAATGAAAGGAAAGGAAAGGAAAGGACTAAAAGGAAATGAATGTTTTAATGTATGAAACTACGTAACGGCCATGACTGATGGATGAATGATGGTACCAAAGGACTGAATAGATTGCAATGCCGAGTAAGTAGTACTGGTAGTGCACCCAGTCTGCCCCTTTGAGTGAGGGATTCCCAACCCACGACCACGATCAGAATTGGGTCCCAAAAGATCGTTAACCCTAACACATGGGACGTAACAATGTGTATTGGTCAGAGGAAAAGTGATAAGATTAATTGTATGCGTGAAAGGTTTTAGTTTTACAAAGGAAAGTACAAGGTGGGAAGTGTTTTGAGGAATGAAAACATTTTTAAAAGAAAAACCTTACCTTGTAATGTTTTCAAAAAAAAGAAAATGTTTTATGTAAAATATGTATATGAATGATGAATGCATGAATGAAAACCTATGTGGATATATTTTTACAGTATGAAGTAAAGCTTACTGAGTATTTGATTTATTTTGCTTTTATGTGTGCCCCACCCAGGAATGAAATGATGACGAAGCATCATGACAGACATGGCTCAAGGAAAAGGTGACAGAAGCCTAGACCTTTTGTGTAATATATGAAATCTTATTTTTGTAAAAGAATTTATATTTTAGTTTAATGATTTTTGTTGCAAAACTCTCTCTTAGATTTATAATGAAAGTTTTAAATTTTAACTATAGAATCTTTTATATCGTGGGAAGGGAAGGAAATTGTTTTAAAAGTTCAATAATTTCCATCTCGTTTTTCTAAAATCATTTTCTAAAGTCCCACCACATGGATGGATGTTACATTAAGTCTCCTTATATAGACATCCAAACAGTAAAAATACAATAATGGGATAATCAGTGAGTGAACTTGATGTAGTAAGAATAACAAATGGATGGGATTCCTTGATGAGGCCATTTGTCTTGATGCATCGGCTGAAATAGTAAAAATCAATAATGGTGATTCGACAAGGTTGTTTGTCTTAATGCTTATGCTGAAATAATAAAAATCAATAATGATAATTCCTTGACTAGTCTATTTGTCTTGATGCGTCAACTGAAACAATAAAAATCTATAATTTTCTGCTAGAGTGATAATTGAAGAGATTCCATTGTCTGACTGAATAGTAAAAGTTGTCTTGAAGAATCCATATTTTCTTTATGGCATGATTTGAAGCTCATAATATGAAAGATCCAAGTCAAATGGATCTTGAGCTTCCTAGATTAGATGGACAGGATGGAAGGACGAAGCCTGTTAAGGTGAGGCCTATTGGGTTGGAGATAATCTGACCTACTTTGATGGAGAGGTCAGTTGCACTGGAGATTGTCTGGCTTGAGATTGACCCAATAGTGGGTCTTCCTCTCACCATCACTATCTAAAACTTGTGATATTGCCTTTGCTAATTTCTTTAATTCCTTTTTGTTGGTTATTGATGCCAATTGAGCTTGGAATCTACTACGCTGAACCAAGACTTCAGGAGCTTTGTTAGTTTGGGAGAATGTCTTTATGATATGGTCATAATTATACTTTTCCCACCATTTGATAGAGACTTGGTGGGCTAAGAACTTGACAATGTGGGAAGATGAATATGGGCTATTTACGTATTCTCATTTCATGATTCAAAAAATAAGAGAAGAAGACAATGCTCTAGTGTAGGAGCACAATCATTTTGTGATGAGAAAATTTTAAAACTTGCTTGAAGTGGGATGGGTATGAGAGAAAATTCTAGTCCATAATAACCCCACCATAGTAAAAACTATCGTGGGATTTTTATGGGAAATGCTAAATGTACTTAATAAAAAATTACAAAAAGCTTCTCCACATGTCAGTTACTGATATGTTGAAAATTATGAAATTTAAATTCAAAATTTGAATTTTAAAATAAAACTAATAAAATGAGTTTTGTAAGTAAAATTGTAAGTACATGTAGCACTACACTTTTATTTCTTGTAATTTGTCAAAATGGAGAAACCATGAATGGTGGTTTTTTTTTTTTTAATGTATTTTTTCATGCTTGTTTGTAATTATAATAGTCAAAATAAGGAGGATCATAAGGTTGGAAAAATCTAATTAGAAAATAAGGATTTTTTTCCCACTGCTCTAAAGTAAGAACTTGTTTAATGGTAATTTTGTGAAACAAAATAATATGAAGTGAAGGGGGAGAAGGTTGGACTTGTAGACTGCATGAGATTTCAGAGATAATAATCGAATCTGTGTTTACTAATATGAATTTATAAAAATGTTGAGTCTTCTTAATATTTTGAGGAATATAATGTCAATCTAGAAGAAGAAAAGCGTTGAGTAATTGTTGAGATTCTGTGAGATGTTGGTTTCAAGTTCTAATGGGAAACCTAGATGCCAGTGTAGTTTAATAATAATGGAAGAAGCTGAGTTGTGATTTTAACAGCCTGCTACAAATTCAGTGGATGGATTTTTTAAGCTTTGGGAATGCTGTGAAAATCCTGAAAACTTTTCAAGAATTGACCAATCACATATGTTTTAGTTTGTCATCATAGTTAATCTTAATACTCACTATGATGTTAGAAATGCAATTTTATTTATTTGAGGTATTTAGAAGTGTGAGAATGAGAAACGATTTGTATTATTAGTCTCATATTTAGGATTTTATGGCGCAATAAAACGATTTTTAATTTCTGGAATACGCTTGTTCGAAAACGCATTTTGAATTATTTTGAGGGATTTTGGGGTCAAATTTTGATAAATGATTTGCACTTTGAGGTTAGTATGATTATTTAGGATTTTATAGTGTAAAGTTTATTTTTTACTTTTTTGGAGTGAACAGTAGCTTCGGTGTTAACACCTAGACTAGTGTTTTCAAAATCACAGTGTAGAATAGCCAAATTAGGTTAAAGAAGTTTTATTTGGACTCTTAACAAGATCTTAGCCACACTTTCTAAATAGTATTGGACACTTGGCACCAAGAGGAACCACGAGATGAAAATGTGAAGGAAATCAAGCTTTGTGATCATGCCACCTAAGCAAAACCCTATTCCATCCAACCATCCAATTTATGTCAAACCAAAGATGGTTTCAACCCTAGTGAATTCCTAAATACTTGGAATCCAATTAAAACTCTAAAATCTTGGTGAAAACCAAAATCCCAAATGTCACAACCCCACCTTAACCTAGGACGAGGCTGTGACCCTTTACCTGTTCTTTCCTTATTATATCTGTAGATGCATACCTTATTATTATTGCATTTTTTTGTTTTTTTTTCTACGAAGGTAATAAGGGGTATGCGTGAACATGCCACGCATGTACTTTGCACCTCTAGTTTAGAAAGGAAACACCTGATAGACAATCTGTTCAGCATTTTACATAAACTCAGAGTCCATCATTTATTCATCAAAACATAACTAGTTCTAAATAAGAGGGGACTCAGTCTCTACAATACATACAAAAGGTGTTAAGCCATAGTATGAGGGGTTACCATCACCCCACCATTGAAGTTACACCATTACCATCGCCCCACCATAGAAATTACATTATACCTAAAAGATATACTGTCTTAAAGTTAAATCAACAAAACGTCCCAACACGGGACCCATCCTAAAACATAAAATCCATAAACCATTATCATCAAAAGGTCGAACCGACATTGGAACACTAAGCATCAATGTAACAACCCGATCCTAAGATTAACCATAAGATAAGTTTTATGTATTTTTTATATAACTATAAATATTCTATTATTATTGTTATTATTATTATTATTTGATTAGATTTTACATTTATTAATTTTAATAATTACTACTATAATTTTATTAGATTTTATGTCCCACTAGTGTTTTGGTTTGAATTTAAATCTTATTTCTTCCTATCTCCACCTGTAAATCTCATTTCTTGATTTTATAATTCTAATCTCATACTCATCCTTATCCCCTAATTGATAAATCCAAATCCTATAGGAAACCAAAAATCCTATCATAAACTCTCCCTTTCTCTGTCTATAAAATCCACAAAAACCCTTTGGTTTAAACACACGAAAATATGAAGAACTCACTTGCGCCTTTTATACTCTCTCCAGCAGCGACCACAGCCTCCCTCCCAGCAAGCAGCAGCCACCACGACAGACCACCCTCTCCTCAGCCACAAAAACCACCGACCAGCTTAGCCCTATCGACCACCAATTTCTCTCCCTAATGTTTTCGGTTTAACAGTTTCTCTCTCTCTCATTGCATTGAACCACCATGCCCCAAGGACCACCCAGTTGTGCCGCCGTGACCCCTGCTTGTCACCAGAACCGCCACGCATCAACTCCTCTCTGTGAGTATCACAAGCCTCTCTCTTCCGAGTTCTCTGTTTTGGTCCTGACTCCTATGTGTTTTGATTTCTAGAGGAACTCTAGATGGGCCCTTGGGCCCTAAGCCCTTATGTGCCGGTGCTGGACTTATTTAGATGGACTCATATAGTAATATTATTATAGGCCAGATTGCAACTTTTACAGATTCTAATGATCTTTAAATAGACTTTATTTTAAATTGGGCTTGATCCTATATTATTTCAACAACTTTTTAGTAATTTTATTGGGCTTAATATTAATATCTTAAAGGTGAATTTTTACTTAAATAAATATATTAGTCAAAGACTCATTTATATAAGAAAGTGTTTAAAGAATTTGAAATATATTTTAAAGTATACTATTGAGCCTAATATTTTGTTAATATTCCTTTATCTATTTAGTAGAATTTTAATAAAATTATTATGTTAAGAATATTTAAACAATATTAATATTTATTAGATTTCTTATAAGATTGAATAATTATGTTAAGAAAGGAAACCTATTTTAAGAATTGAGATTTTTATGACTTATTTTTAAAATAGCCCAAGTATTTCTACTAAATTATAATATGTTATTAGTATTTAAGTAATTTAAATACTAGGATTTATTGATTATGGTGTTAAACAAAAGATTTATTTGACTATCTTTTAGATTGTGAATTTAATTAAGTAGGATATTAGTACATTTTGTTCCTAGATAGATTTAGTGATAGTTAATACTGCATATAGGTGACGAGTTACGAAGTGATATTCAAGAAGAAGCGCAATGAGGTAAGTAATTTGATCACAAAATAGGATCATCACAGTTCATCTTATATATAAATATCATTCAAGACAGTTCATTGACAACCATTATTTATGCACCTCTCATGTCATATGTAAACATGTCATCCAGCATAACATACGATCATGTCATTCCGCATCATGTTCAAATTCAGAAATTATAATTATGTATGTATTATGTCATGCATCTCATGTGTATAAGACACGTAAGCTATCTTAAGTTCAAGTGCAAGATAAGATAAGATCAATCAATTAGATGGCCATTCAGATGTATGGTTCCAATGCAGTTTAGTTTCAGGGTGGATGTGCAAGCCACGGACACAAGCGTGGTCCACCATAGTATGCTAGAATACTATCAGTGGCTTCCCTCGAGGCCGCGGGACGTGGGGTTGGTGCATAACCTCGCACACAGGGTTAAGTGTGTTGGCTAGTCAGATCAATCAATTAAATTAGATCAGTTAGATAAGTCAGATCAGTCAGTTAATTTAGATAAAGCAGTCATGCATATCATAAGTATCAGTATAAACAATCATGAATTTAAACTCTTAGTATGAAAATTTTTATGAAAATCTTATATTTATTATATTTACATTGTGATGGATTTCTTGCTGAGTCTTCGACTCATTTTAGTTTTATTTCATGTGTTTAACTACTCAGGTGAGGATGATGAACACGAGCAGGCAGGCCAGGAGTAGAAAGATGAGTTGATTTAGTTTCAGACCTTCTAGAATAAAATTACTTTTATGACATAAATGTTATTCTATTTTTGGAAGACATTTTATTAGTCATTTTTCTACAAAATAAATCCTAAGTTCATTTATTAAATAAGAGATCTCTTGCCGAGTTTTTGTTTTATGAAAAACACGTGACACTCCTAGCCTACGGGAATGGGGTGTTACAATTAGCCCCTCCCTCCCGGTAGTGCCTGGCTCCACAGTCTCTCCATCAATACTTGGACGTTTAAAACATAAACACAAAGTGAGTCTAATACTCAGTAAGCAGTACACAATGCTGTTAACTTATTAATCACATAATCTTTTCTTTGAAAACATGCATACATAAGCATTTGCTAATTCTTCACAATGCTTTTATCCATAAACAGTTTAAGGAATAAACCTTATTTTCATGCATAAACATTTTAAGAAATAACTATACTTTTATGTTTCACTTTCTTTAGCTGGTACACACTATTATGCCCCGTGTGTTGAGGTTAGCGGTCTTTTGGACCTAGATTCCACCGTGGCCACAGGTTGAGAATCCTTTTCATGGGGAGCAACCAGTACTACTTACTCGGCATTGCAATCTGCCCATTTCTTTGGTACCTTTTTCATTGATGTGGCCGTTATGTACTTTCATACCTTAACCTTCATTTCATTTTTTTCCTTTCTTTGCAGTCAAACGTTTTCATTATCTTTCCTTAGTCCAAATGCATATGCGTTTCTTTGAAAAAGAGCATTTCATGTCATGCAACATATAAGTAAGGGGTAGTTATTTAAGAGATAGCATGTATGAAAATCTCATGATGCATTACTTTATACACATACACACAATTATAATCAATAAGGTGCTTAATAGGGGCTACTAAGAAAGGCTTTTACATAATATATACATTCTCTTTCTTTAGAAGAACATTTGAAAACGGAGAGAGGTAAAAACATTCTTTCATAAGAGAACTTTGTGTAAGGAACATGGTC
Organism: Juglans regia; assembly: GCF_001411555.2. Taxonomy (NCBI): domain Eukaryota; kingdom Viridiplantae; phylum Streptophyta; class Magnoliopsida; order Fagales; family Juglandaceae; genus Juglans; species Juglans regia. Next base: position 11,500,013 of record NC_049912.1, on the reverse strand, counting down.
ATAGCTACTTACCTCAATGCTTTACTAGTGGTTTCCTTGAACCTGAAAATAAACTCATATTCAATAAAATGGGATAAACACATTAATATTCATCTCACTTTAAGGTTTACTAACCGACACCTTTACACGCTCACTTAAATTCCAAATTGGAATTAAAGTGTTTTCCTTAACCCATTTAGCTACCCACCATACATGGCATTAGGCCAAAACATTAAAATCCTCATTCCAAATATTTTAAAAAAACACATGAAAGTAAATAACATGCTTGCTGCCTCTTTAAGGGCCATTGATTTCTATATGAAGGATAGATGGAAATCATAGGTTAGGAATGTATAGATGGTAGGAATTTATTTAAGAACGGAAAGGAACAAAGAATTGCTACAAGCTGAAATTTTCATCAAAGAGGGCATTTGATAACTTTTTAATCTCGTATGGAAGGTAAATCTAATAAAAGGGCTAATGCTCACAAGATGGTTGATTTTTTGTCACTTGTTTTTCAATAGTTTTTCTTACTAAAATTTAACTTGGTTAAACAAAAGGTGAAATTGAACAAAGAGGATGAAATGGGCTGGTTTAAGTGATGACTTGCATAATTTAGAATATTTTATCACTTCTTAACTTTTATTTTAGTCTAAATTTATTTATTTTTGTTGATTTTTTGCTTCAGTGTTATTATTTAAATTTTATTTCAAATTTGAAGAAAATGAAAGATTCTAATTTTGGCAGCCCATTGTCTGCTGACTCTCTCTCATTTAATGAAGAATTAGGCACTATGAAAAATAAAGCTAAGAGAGAGTTTTACGTAAGGGACCTTTTCGCACGCATGAAGTTTTGGCTTTATGTTGGTTTTTTTTTTTTTTGAGAATAAGGTTCACATTTTATTCATCATAGTGAACATATAAATATGATTTAAAAAGTCAATTACAAACGTTAATAGCTCCTCAGTACACTTTCGTGGCTGACATGGTCTAGTCCAGACGATAGATCTCTAAATACCTAAGTCTAAGGGATCCGTCATATACATCTCTGTCCCCGACAGAGTAATGACAAAACCTATACCCCGACAATGCAGAGTAGGGTGCACCAATCCCATACACCGCCTAAACAGAGAGGGGAGAACACACCGATCGGACCAAGGACTGACTGGACAATTTTTTTTTTTTTTTGAATTTTTATTACAAAAAAGAAGAACAAGACACAAAATGTCGAAGAGAAAGGGGTAGAGAATGAGTTTGGCGGTTTGGTTTTTATGAGAGTTTCACGCGTGGGGCCCTTTTGGTTTTGATTGGAAATGAGATGGAAGCTGGCCTGACTCTTGGACACTGACTGGTATGCGTGGAATAACTGGGCTCTTGAAAACGTACGATGCGGAAGTGGTTTGACTTGGCTGGAGAAGCTGGAACGCGTGCGATACGGAGCTAAATAGCAGGCGGACGAGATGCTGGAGTGCACGGGCGCGATTGAATTTTGAATTTTTCCTTTCCGAAAACACAGAGCGACATAACACAGCAGGCCTTTTTGGCTTTTGGCTCATTTTTGACGCTGCGACTGAGACACGGACCGAGAAGAATATTTTTCAGTGCTCATTTTGTTCCATTCTTATCAGAAAAATAATGGTAAATTTATTTATGTTGAATTTAATTTTTAGCATGAATTAAATTTTCTTTATTCTAGAAAAACGATATAATCTAATTCCGAACTATACTTGATTTTCTATTCTAATTTGAAGTAATTATCTGCTATGTTTATTTTATTTATTTTGAACTTATTGCTTCTAATTAACTGGCCATTAATTAGATGACTTTAATCTTATGATTTGTTGTCGAAAGAAGGAATTAAAGGATAGATCTTGAATATTTTGGCATAGGTAATATAGAGATCGAAAGACTTATATGAACCTATGTAGTATTAAAATCATTAGTCTTATTGCTTTCTCCCTTTATTAATTTACATACTCTTGTGTAAACTGATGAACAAGAATAATTTTCAATTGACAATCAAAAGAGGCTTTTGGATGTTTGGTGGAGATTTGCTAACAAACAGAGAGAATTAAATTCAATTAGTTAGAAGAGTAAAGCATAGTGAGGAATTAGGTGAAATCGATTTTCTAGAAGTTTTCTAAATAAAGTCGAGATTAATATAATTTCAGTATTTTTCAAAAGTAAGTTACCAATCCCTGAGGACGATACTATTCACATCACTTTACTATAAAACTACGATACTGTGCACTTGCAGTTTTGCACCGATCAAGTTTTTGGCGCCATTGTCGGTGATTGATTTCTTCATATTTTTGCCAATATTGATACAAAGTAATCTTGGTTTTAATTTAGAATTTTATTTTATTTTTGTCTCCAGTGTATTTTTGACGTTGGATGCCCCGTGCTAGAACTTGTGACATTATTCATTTTGATTCAGAGATTGAAAGAACTCTTAGATCACAAAGAAAGAATAAAGTACTAGACATGGCTGACGGACAACATGATGCATAACCATGCATCTTGAAGGATTGTGTACAGCCAGTTGTGAATGACAACTACTCGGGTATAAGACGCTAGACCATTAATGCCAACAATTTTGAGCTCAAACCAGCCTTAATTAACATGGTGCAACAAGCCCAATTTAGTGGATCACCACTTGATGATCCCAATATTCATTTGGCGATATTCTTGAAGATTTGTGACACTGTAAAAATCAATAGTGTTACTGAAGATACCATTAGACTGAGATTGTTTCTTTTTTTCTTTGAGGGACAAGGCAAGAGGTTGGCTACAATCTCTATAACCGGGAACCATCACTAGTTGGCAGGACATGGCTAAAAAGTTTCTTACTAAATTCTTTCCACCTGCAAAAAAGCCCAACTCAAGAGTGAAATTGGTCAATTCAAGCAAAATGATTTCGAGTCACTCTATGAAGCATGGGAAAGGTATAAATATTTGATTCGATGCTACCCTCAACATGGATTGCCGGATTGGTTGCAAGTTCAAATGTTTTATAATGGGTTA